>NW_027509936.1:40000-100000 GCF_051311805.1 Agelaius phoeniceus
TGCGTTCTGTGGTTTTTATGATAAACCTATCAAACTTGCGAAACTGTTTTGCAAGTCTTAACCGTTGAAGGCAGCAAGAAGTGGTTTTAAAGCCTGTTCTTGAGCAGACAAAGGGAAAAAGTGTGAATTTGCTGCTGAACTTGTCCTTTTTCATTTGACTTGCCTTGAATTATTTAGGAAGAGAGAGAACTAGAAAAAAGAGAGAAATAGAATTGGTTCTTGAGCCCTCCTAAAATGCTCCCTGTGATTCCGTGTGGAGCCAAAGTGAAGGGTGATGGAACAGAGCCCCTGTGCTTTAGAAGGAAATCAATTTCAACCTGATCTCCACCCTGAGTCTCCCTAATTTCTGTTTCTAAAATGCAAACTAAGTTTAGGAAGTGTTGGGAGTTAGTATTTTGGGGGAGAAATGGCAGTTGCACAAACCGTTCCATTTCCCAGAGGCTCTGGGAAGGATTCATTTTGTAAGCGCTGTAACTGCCATCGGTTGGGGGTTCGGGGTTGGAATGTGCACTTGCCCTCCTATAAAGCACTCGTTCATTTGCATTTCAGTGCCAGGAGTCTGGAGAAACTGGAGAAGAGCCCAAGAGACATTTTTCATCCTGAGATACAAAAGGTAGGAAGTGACTTTTTTTGGTTTGGTTCTTTTTCTTTATGATTTCCTGGAAATAGAAGTAATTAAGTATAGATCCTACTGGTTTGTTTCTTCCAGTAGCTAATAAGAATAATAATAATAATCTAATACTACTTAAACTGTCTCTTTATCCATTGAACTGGCCATTTCAAATCCAAACTTCTAAACACCAATAAAACCATCATCCTTGTAGAATCTTTAATAGGAGGGGGCTAAAGATGCTGTTTTTGTTGACAGGATTTATTGGTTCTTGAAGGGCAAGAGGTGAGTACAAGCCTAACTACTTCTTGCTCACAGACCCGTCCGGTGAATACGGCTTTGTATTTGGATGGGCTTTTGATGACTTCTAAATCAATTGCTCGTTACAGTAAAAAGAAGTCATGTTTTTTTGAACCTGACAGCAAAAATAACTTGAAGCACCAATTTAATAATAATTGATCACCCGTCTAAGTTAATGATTTTATGCTATACTATCAAAGTTTAAAGGTAAATTATTGTGTAGTAGGAGATGGTATAAAATGTATGTTCTAACGTGTAGGATGTATGCAAAGATTAGAGGAAACAAATTTTTATGTCTTCTGTTTGACTGTTTACCAAATAATATTTGGTTTTATTTTCCTGGGATCGGTGAATTTTAAATTTGGAGTCCTCTATGCTAAGGATGGTCAGCTTACAGGTGATGAAATGTTCAGTCATGGTGAGGTTTTCACCTTCTCCTTAATTGTTTTGCTCATCTGAAAAGAAAAAAAAAAAAAAGGTATGTTTATTATTTGTTACCCCGTTCTGTCCGTTTCCTCAGTATTTGCTGGAGCTCTGCTTACCCAAGCTTTGGGTAAAACAAGCTTTGGGTTCCTTCTGTCCCACTGGGTGTTGCCCAGTTTGGTTGCATCTGGTGAAATTCAGCCTGAGCCCTTACAGAACCAGCTCAAACCAGGTGAGAGCCATTCGCAGCTCTCTCAGGACACCCAGAGGAGGATGGGTGACGTTTCTGAGCATCTGGCAAGTGCACTTCTATCAAAACTCGGCCTGTGCAATTTCTGGGGAAAACCCTTCTGTATCCTGAAGGGTTCCTCAAAGTCTGTTGAGGATCCGGTTAGCAGTTGCTCACCTGGATGGTTCCAGCTCCTCAAGCTAACACTTGTACTCTTGCCCTGTAGTTTAGATCTATTGTAGTTTTGTTATTTTGCAAGATTTTACATCTTTGGACAGTAACGTGCATTTCACTCTTTGGAACCTCTCGGATCGTGCTTTGGTGCAGCACCACCTAATGGGACACTTGGCTGCTGTGCTGAAGGGCTTGGTTACTAGAATTGTAAATCCCGGAGAGTTTGTAAGTCTTCTGTCCCCAGGGAGGTGTCACGCTTTGTTCACCGTTGCTCTGTTTGTCGGGTGCTGCTTCTCGTCGGAGGTATTAACTTCAAACTGCCCTGTTCTTTTTTGAACTTTTTTTCCTGGTTCTCTCCGTAGGGCAGGGAAGGACTCTCGTATCCCGGTCGTCAGACTCAGCGCTGCCCGAGAAGATATAGAGACTGTAAAAATCATAAGAAGCAACTAGGACTGCAGAGGAAACAAACTGGAGAGAACAAAAGGTGATATTGTTCTCCTTAGCCTGGATTAGAAACATCCACTGCGCTTTGATGCCGGTGGCTGCCAGGGGCTCGTTAGGTCTCTTGAGGCAGGTGTAGGTGTTCACTTGTAGGTTCTATTTTTTGGCAAAGGACCACGAGAGAAGTTTATTTATAGATCCAAATAAACATTCATCTTATCTGAACATAACCTGTCATCCCCTTTCTGACATTAAGGACTCCTGTATAAATACTTGGGGGGGTTTTCTTTGTCGTTTCTGAATGGTTCCATTTTGCCGGCTACTTGAACGAGTCTGAGGGGGTTTAATTGCATACTGCTTCCTTGAAATTCTGTTGGTCTCTGCTTGGAACCCTTCTTGTACTGCTTAATGAAAGACTTCGGATGGTGTTTTCTTGCCTGTTTGTGTTTAAGGTCGTGCTCTGATGCATTTACAGAAGCCATGGCAGGAGAGAGTCAGCTGCTGGAGAAGAGGAGACAGTACTATCCCTGTGCAGCACGGAACTGTGCTACTGCTGTGTCATCAGCTGTGTCTGCACTGAAAGTAGCCACCTTCACTTGTAGGTAGCTCCTTGGTGCTTTAGGACACGCTGAGGGATTTATTCCTTTTGGGATCCACGATGAGAATTCCCAAGAGAGGTAGTAGTAATAAGGTCTGAGATTGGAAAAAAGCCTGTGTCCTTGGAATGTTGTTGTTGTCGTCAAAAGTTAATTTTTCCTTCTTTCTTAGCCAGTAGTCAGCTTTTTGCTTTATTTTTTGTGGTATCAGTATTTGATTGTTTAAAAAATTGCTTCAAAAGAACTGCAGTGGCTGGCCACCAGGACCTTGTTCCGATTTGCCTATTTGCTTGTAGCTAAAACCTTTCCATATTGTTTATCATTCTATTGAAGAAACTGCTGCCCAGTCAACTAAGAACTGAACATCTGTCTGTCTAGGACATGGGGAGAGGATTTAGGTCATGTCTTTGTTTCCAGAAAAAAGTTCCAGTGTAGTTTCTAACTAGAGGAAAAGGGGGGCGGGGGGGGGGGGGGGGGTGAAGACGCGGGGCTCTGATGCCCCTGGGGGCACCCCGAGGTGCCCAGGAGAGGGAGCCCCACTGCGGTGCAGGAGCAGGTATGTTATCACGTACTAGAGAGCAAATTATAAATAGAAATAGGAAAATTATAAATATAAAAATATTTTTTAGATCGTTAAAGAAAGCGGTTTTTTTAACTTGTCAATAGGCAGGGTTTTGATGATAAAAATGATAAATACAAAGAATATGAAGGTAGAAATCTAAGTCTAGAAAGATATCATAAATACATACAGATAAAGTTTAAAACTAGAAGAAAAAATCAGTTGCAGCAGTAGATACGATACATAATATAGATAATACTTTAAATACATGTCTAGAATTTTATAGATATTATAGATAATTATTAATAGATTGCATCAAAAGAAACGATAAATATAAATGTGAGTATAATTACACAAAGTATAAAAATATTTCGATACCGTTTAAAAGAAGGTGTTTTCGTGTATTTATTTGGTTAGAGATGGGGTTTTTGTTTGGATTAATAGACGTATTCTAGAAATATAAATCTAACTGTAGAGAGGCTATTTCTAAAAACACAACCGAACGCCGCCGCCTTCGGGGGAATCGCACGAGCTCGGCCGAAGCAAGGCGAGAGCGGCCGACCCTGAGGGCCTCGAGCGAACCGAGGCGAGGCTTCCGAGGCTGCCTGAAGCGAAGCGAGCCGAGCTCAGGCGAAGCGAGCCTGCTGCTCTCGTGCGCGCTGCTTAGCGCCAGTGCGCTCCCAGCCTAATGAGCTCCTGCCCGAGCCCGCGCTCCCGGTCGTGTCCGCGCCGTGGCCGGGCCACCCGCGGGACGCGGCAGCGGGAGAGCCCCGAGCCGGGCGAGCTGAACGGGAGGCGGCGGCGCTTGCCCGCCCGCCGTCGGGGAGCCGAGGCGAGGCGAGCGGAGCCGAAGAGGCGAATGCAGGCGCCAAGAGCCGAGTAGAGGCGCCAAGAGCCGACTCGAGCCGAGCGTCTCCGGAGCGAGCCGAGCTCCGCCGAGCGCCGCAGCATCCCGGGTAGGGCGAGGCGCCGGGCCGGGCTCGGGGTGCAGCCGGGGCTCTGGGAGGCTTCCCCGCCTGTCCCTCTCTCTAGCCCTCCTTCCTTCTCCCCGTCTTCGCCTTCTCTCGCTCCCTTTCCCCCATTCCCTCTCCCCCCGCAAAGCCGGCTCCTTCCTGTCCTGTCCCTAGCCCGCTACTCCCTTCTGTTCCCCCTGTCTCCTTCCTCTGCCCAGCCTCCGTGTACCCTCGTCCCGGGCTTTCCCTTCCCGTGCCGCTTTCCTGCACAGCCCGAGCTCCCTCGCCGCCCTTTGTCGTGCCCTGCTCTCGCTCCTCTCTTCCCGTGCCCCCTTTCCTTCTTTGCCCCGCAGCCGCGGGGCTCGGGCTGCCGGAGAATAAAGCCCCGAGGGCCGGAGCCCGGCGCCCCTGGGCCCTTGCGGGAGTCTCCGCGCGGGGCCGGAGGCTCTCGGCGGATCCCCCCGTGCCGCTCAAGCAGCGCGGCCGACAGCGCCGGAGCTGCGGCTTTGCCGGCATCGCGCTGAGAGCGGCCCCCGCTCCGTGCCGGGCCGTCCCCGCCGTCTGTGCCGCTCCCTCTCTCGCTGCCCCTGGCCCGTGACAGCGAGGCTGGGCAGGAACCTCAAGCCTTCTGGGGGCTGCCCCCCCTTTCTTGTTGCAGCAGAATCCCTTGCTGGGGCCATGCACGTGTGGGAAGGGCTTGGGGGAAGCGCTGCGCTGCTGTCCGGGGCAGTCGGATTCGTTCGGAGCCTTCTTTGGGGGTCAGGGAAAGGCGGGGTGAAGACTCGGGGCTCTGATGCCGTTGGGGGCACCCCAAGGTGCCCGGGAGAGGGAGCCCCACGGCGGTGCAGGAGCAGGTGGGGGGCGGGCGAGGGGCGGGGGTCACGCTGGGTGCCGTCCCCCGGAGGGACCCAAAGCTGCCACCAAATGCACAGGGAGGGGTGAGTGGGTGTAGGATGCTAAAACCTGGCAAGGCATTCGGTTTTCTAGGTATTGCTAAAGAATAGGAATTGGTCTCTAAACTCAGCTGGGGAGAAACCCTCTCTATGCACTCATTTGTTTACAGGAATGTAGAAGGTTCCGACTGGAGATGGGTAGTAGTTCTGAAGATATTGCCGTGAGGTTTTGATCTAGGAACGGACCGAGCTGTGCCCTGGAACCCTCAGAACAGCTGCAGGGGCTGAAGGCGATAGAAAGGGCTCTCTGGCACCTTTTGCCTCCGTTCTCTGCCAGCGCCCAAAGCGTGTCGCAGTCCCGGAAGAGGCGCTTGTCATCCCGAGAGCCAAAAGGAAGACGTGTAAAATCCCAGCTCTGCCTTGTGTTTCGTGTGGGTTTTTTACTTCGTATTGATGTCATTCCAGAGAGCAAGGAAAGAAGAAATGTGACCGGCTCCCACTATTACTGTGTGAAGGCTTTCTTGAAAGGCTGCTGTATTTCTATTGTCTTTTTCCACTCCAAGCTTGACTTTTGCCCTCGTTTTTCGAGCTCTGCTGCATTGGGGGTGTCCCAAGGAGGGCGGGGTTCCTCAGCAGGGCTCTTAGGAGGCGGCGCTGATTCTGCTTTTTCTGCAGGCGTCTCAAAGCGTGCTACCAGAATGACAGTTTTGTGCACTGGAAAGCTTTCCCTCAGTGCCATCAGCGCACGTCCGTGTCTGAATTGTGGAAGCAGACGGACTAAGAACAGCCAGCACCCGGAGCAGATTTCTGTTGGCTCTGTGTCTGTGAGAAGCGGGCTGTGTGCTGGACGGGGAGAGGCGCTGTTGGAGAGCGGCATCAGCGCCAGGTGTGAGCTGTGAGGATGATGAGGGGCCGGCTCCTGCCGGGGGGGGGGGGTGCGAGGCTGTTTTAGGGGGAGGCTTCGCCTCAGCTGCCTTTTGCATGGAGCTGCTGAGTAGAGGGGTTCATGGGGGGGCTCCCGGGGCTGTCTCATGGAAGGACTGCGAGAGCTTCTGGCAGCGTCTGGGCGAACACCTGGATACGCGCTTGGATCCGCGGAGCATCGCTTCAAGGAGGTGCCGAGGGACGAATCTTTGCGCCGGGAAGCAGCAGCCGAACGGCTGAGGGCGTGTGGATTTGGAGCGGGGACTTTGGTCCTTTCCCTTTTCAATTGGATCTTGGCAGTCCCCCCTCCCCGCTTCCCCAGGAACAAAAAGGGAGCTTGTGAAGACAAAAGAAATGAAGGAGAGGCAAGCAGCTACTCTCCTAATATTGTCTGTGTTTGAACTAGGGGGGATCCGCTTTCGCTTGCGGTTCCAAGGATGTCGATTGAAGGAAAAGCTGCCTTTTCCCGGCTGTTAGGGGTATCCCAGGGGTGACAGGGAATCCCTGCGTTCCATTTGAACGGGAATGGGCAAAGTATTGTTGTCATCGGATGGCTTTGATTTGAAGGTAGCCAGCCCATTTTCATCATCCTAAGGTTTAAATGGAGGGGACAGCGCTGGTGTCCCTCCTTAGCAAGGGTTTGAATGGAGGTCAAAATCCCCCCTTGCACATGGCTTGAAGGATTTCATTGGAGGAAAGCCCCTTCTTTTCTGCTCTCCTAGGGGATGAACTTGAAGGGGAGAAGCCATTTCTTTGCCCTTGTTGAAGCGAGGTGAGCGCCGCCCGCGGCGTCAGTTTCGGGGTTGAGTTGCGGGAAGCCGCAGCTCTGGCGGCGTTTGCAGGGCTGCAGTCGGGCTGTGCCGCTGCATTTGAGGGCGCTTCTTGTGGCCGCGGCCCGGGCCGGAGCGTTGCCGCTCGGGAGCGCTGCCGGCCCGGGCCGGGCGGGTGCCGAGGCGCACGGGGAATTTGGCGCGGCAGCGGCGGAGCCGCTTTGCCGGTGCGAGCCGCCGTGCGGAGCCGAGGGCAGCTGGCGCCGGGCCGGCCAAGGGCGGCAGAGGCGGCGCGGGCGCTGCTGCGCCGGCCCGGCCGGTGCCGGCCGCTCTGTCCGCTCCGGGCGCGGGGCTCGGGCGCCGCCGGGGCCCCCCGGGCAGGGGGAGCGGGCGGGGGCGGGGGGGTCTCCGGGGCGGCGCCGCCCCTGCGCGCCGGAGCAGCCGCCGGAGGAGCCGCTTTGCCGCCGGGAGCCGCGCTCCGTCCGGGGCCGGCAGCGCGCGGTTGGGCTGCCGCAAGTTCTTGGGTGTCGTGGTTCGGAGGTGCTTTGTAGGGATCGATCGCACGGGTTTGTTCTGGTCGCAGTGGGTGTGCGCTAAGGGCTATGGCGTTCTTCCTGACCGGTACGGTTCTCGGTTCTTCGGGTGGTGACGATAAAGGTTTGGTTTGAATCGAGTTCCGTAGTCGGATATTTTTTTTGCCGGGCTATTCTGTTTTTAAAGGCGTGCAATGGTTTCTACGGGTCGTTGCGTGAAGCAGCGGCTCGGATTTTAATTCTGTCGCCGTGGCTTTTATTAGCGTGGGCGTGTAGCGTTTGTTTCGGTGGGTTCGAGGTGGCGTCGTGTCGTTAATAGCGGCGGGGTTTTTAAAATCTCTCTAATTGCGTTTGTGTTTCTCGTCTTCCAGGGCTTTTATTTCTTTGGTTTGTTTGATTGTAGTGTACGTTTTATTGTGACGGATCATTTGGGAGATCTTGTCAATGGTTACGTTTCTCTTTCGGCTTTGTGTTTATTTCTGGGTGGTATTTTTATTTTGATCGAATGAGGCTCTATGCGTTTATTCTTCAGTTGGGAATAATTTTTTTGAGGTAAATTAAAGTTGCTTTGGTTTGGGGGACTTTTGTTTTACAAATGTATTTTCTTTTGGTTTTTTTTGGTTTTTTTTGTTTTTTTTTTTCTTTTGGTTTCTTGTTGTCCTTTGACGTATTTGGTGGTTATTGATCAGTTTTAGTTTTGGGAACGTGGGTATTTATATGGTGGGTCTTTTTAAGTTGGGTTTTTTTTTTTTTTTTTGGGTAGTTATTTTCTTATTTTTTAGTGGTTGAGATTTTTTGTTTTTTTTCTATTTCGTTCATTAGTTCGCTTTCTAAAGTTCTTTTGACAGAGTATTGCTTATTCTTTGAGTTAGTGTAGATGTAGAATTTTGGTTAGTTTTTAAAATAACGTTCAGGGTCAGTGGCACTGATTGGAGTTGAGCGAGTTGGTTTGGGTTTTTTTAGAGGTTTTTGTGATTTGCTGCGTGTGTTTCTCAAGGGTTTTCTTTTCGTTTGGTTCCATTTTTCTGATGTGATGAGAACTGTTAGTGAAAAGAGTGTTGTGTGTTTTTTTCGCTGGCAGTCGTTTGGCTGGTGGAGGTATCTTGATGGTTTTGGAAGACATTGGTGGGAATTCGATGCTGTTTGTTTTGTCATTGCATTTAGGAATTGGATTTTAAATGTAAAATTCTAAGGATAGCTATCTTTAAACAAAACGAGTAGATGTGTAGAAATGGGAATAAACTTTCATTTTGATCTATTCGATCTCTATTTAAAATTTAACAGGTAACTTAAGTCATGATATATTCCAATAAGATATTGTATTTTTCAAAGAGCATTGTGTATGTTGATAGATATATCAATAGAGATGCTAAATATAAACACAGCTCAAAGGAAATTTTAAATCTAGAAATGTGTTGCGAATCTATGCAGATATATAGATCAAATTATTAAAGGATTGTAAATGTAAAGTTACATAAATCCATACAACACGTAATACAAGTGATACCGTATAGATCTTATGATGGTATATTATAGGAAACGGCTATAAATCTAGTACATCACTATGATATAATATCTAAAACATTATAGATATGGTAACTGTAAATACAACAACATTATTAAAAGTAGTTTAAAAGAAAGGATGGTTTTGTTTTTTACTTGGCAAAAGCAGGGGTTTTATTATAAAAACTACAAATACAAATGATAGAAAGGTAGAAATCTACTTGTAAAAAGATCTCATGAATACATCAAGATGGATATAAAAATTGAAAATATTAGAAAAAAGAAGTTGTAGCAGTAGATTTGGTACATGATAAAAATAATGATTTATCTCTATGATGTGAATAATAGATATGTGATATGTAATGATGAATGGAATGCATCAGTATAAACGGTGACTATAAAAGTGAATCTAATTATGCAAGCTCTAAATATAAAACTATTTCAATAGAGTTGAAAAGAAGGGTTTTTTGGTATTTGTTTGGTTAGAGATGGGATTTTTTTTGGAAGAATAAAAGTATGATAGAAATCTAAATGGAAGTCGAGAAATATACAGTCAATATATAATGATATTGCTAAAACCACAAAGTATGAATAAATACAGATAATAGGAATAGGCATAATAGATGGTATAAAGGACGTAACACATCACTGTCCGGTCTAAATATGCGTGTGAATAGAACTAGGAAAACTAGAACTATCAAATTTATTTCAAGAAGGCATGAAAGAAAGGGGGCTTATTTGGTTCTTGTTTGGTAAGAGGCAGGTTTCTGGCATTTATTTTTAGAGGAGTTTTTGGGGGGGATGGCCCCTGTTCTTTTTTGCCGCCTTGGCCGCCCGCAGGCCCAAGGCGCGCGGCGCCCCCGGCTGGGGTGGGCGGCAGTGCTGCCGCCTTGTGGGCAGAGCGCGGTACTGCAGCCCGCCGCCGCCGCCAGGCAGCCCTCTTGGGCGTGGCGCGTGGCGGAGTTTGTTTGACCTTCTGAAAATGGCGGCCAAAAGGGCGGGAAAGCGGAGGACCCTGGTGTGTCTATGCGGACTGCCTGCACGGAACACGGACGCCGGCGCAGCCCCGGCGGAATTTTTGTGGCGTTTTAGGTGTACCCAACATGGGCTGTGGGGTCAGCGGCGCCGTGGGCGGGCGTATTTTGGCGTGTTTCTGACCGGCATGTGAGTAACCGCCTCTCTCGGCCGAGGGGGCCTCTCTGCGCCGCCATGTTGGGAGTGGCGTGTCACCAATGTCGCGGGAGTTTGTTTGACCTTCTGAAAATGGCGGCCAAAAGGGCGGGGATATCGCGGACCCGGGAGTCTGCCGCCGTGTGGCCAGAGCCCGGTACTGCAGCCCCCCGAGCCAGCGCCCTGCCCCTCGCCGCTGGCTGCCGGGGGCGGGGCAAGGGCGCGGCTGCCGAGCGAGGCAAGGGCGAGGGGCGGGAGCGAGGGGCGGGCGGGGCGGGAGCGAGGGGCGGGCGGGGCGGGCTCGGTAAATGGCCGGGAGGGGTGAAAGACGTTCAGGAGTGCAAAAGGGACACGATGGCTGAGAAGAATGGCCGGGGGGGGGGGCGGCCCGGCGGGGCCGCTTTCGGCGGGCGGCGGAGGCGCGGTCGTAGCGCTCCGCGGGCCGGGGGCAGCGAGCGGGGGCGGGCGAACGCCGTCGGAACGGAGCTGCACCCCCCCCCGAGCCCGCACACGCGCCTCTCCAGGAAGCGACGGCGGGCCGGAAAATCCCGGCGGGGCGGCGGCGCTGCCCGCCCTTTCTGCCGCCAGCTTTGCAAGGTAAGACCGTCCGCCCCGCCCCGCCCCGTCCCGCCGCCCTCCGGTGTCTGTAAACAGACGGACTCCCTCTGGCTTCCCACTTCTCCGTGCTGGAGAGTGGGAGAAAGGTCCGTGCTGCTTGCCGTGTCTTCGGTGGGCAGAGAGCTCTGACCTTGCCTTGCATGGGCTGCTGAGGATTGGATCCATGGGGATGTGCTTTGATGCATTTAGTGACCTTTACAGATTTCTTTCCCCGCTTTTTTCAGTTCCCAGAATCATGGAAGAATTCAGGTTGCAAGGGGCTCTAAAGATCACCTCATTCCAAGGCTGCTGCTGCCGTGGGCAGGGACGTGCTTCCATCGAGCAGCTTGCTCAGAGCCTCATCGCAGAGCACCGACGGGCCTTGAGCACTTGCAGCGGTGGGGCAGCCCCGGGACCTCTGAGCAACCTGTGCCCTGTGCCAGCCAGGTGCCAGAGGAGGAAGGAAGCCCTTCCCACCTGGAGCAGAGGCTGCGTAGCCTTGTGTCACCGAGCGTGTGAGACAGAAAGGCCCTTCCTTTCTGGAGGGGTAACAACACTCAAAGCTCTTTCTCGGGACAAGCAGAGCAATGGAAGGCCAAAGTAGCCTTCAGTTCTTCCAGCAGCTTTGGGAACAACTTGAAGGAGGAGCAGAGCTGGCCTGGTGCCTGCCATGGCTGTCTGTCTTCTTGGCTGAGGCTTTATAAATGAGGCGCTTTTCTGTAGTTCCTTTTCAGGCATGACGTGCAAGTTGCCCCTAGAAGTCCAAAGGCAGCTGTTTTCTTAGCAGAAGGAAGTCAGGAGGAGGCAAAGCCAGCAGCTAAGTCTGGATAAAAAACTTGGCTAACCTCTTTTCCCCCCCTCCTCCAAACAGGCAAGTGTGAAGCACTCAGCAGAGATCTGCCCGGGAGGAAAAGCAGAGCCAATCTCTGAGAAGAAGGGACGTGCGAGCTCTGGCGAGGACGGCTGCTCCCCCTGGCCTTGGTGTGGGACCTCCTGAGCTGCCATTCCTGTGGTGGGAGTGTTTCTCCTCTCCTCCAGCCAAGCCAGAGACCGCCTAGGGAAGGAGCAGGTAAGGTTGAAGTACCGAGGTCTCCCAGGTAAGAAGTGACACGGCAAAAGGAAATGGCCTCAACTTGCAGCAGGGAAGGCTTAGATTGGATTGGAGGGAAAATTTCTTCCCTGAAAGGGTGCTGAGGCGTAGGAGCAGGCTGCCCAGGAAAGTCCCCATGCCTGGAGACATGTCAAGGATGTCAAGATGTGGTGTTTAGGGACCTGACTTGGGGGGGCAGCAGCTGGGCTCGATGTCCTTAGAAGGCTTTTCCAACCGCAAGGATCCTACGGATCCTATGGTTCTGGAAAGCCTTGACCCCTCTGGCTCTAGCACAGCACCTGGATGCTGACAAAATGAGGCTGGTCCTAGAGCCTGGAGGTCCCTGTGCCACAGGGAGAGGACAAGCCGGTGTCACCTGCAGGGAGGGTCTCGTCCCCAGAGAGCCGTCAGTGACTCCGTCCCTGCCCGGGGCTCTGGGTGCGCCCTCGGGGGGCGGGGGACGACACCTGCCCTCGGGTGTCCCTCTGGGCACCTGGGAAGGGAACCAGGTCCATCCGTGCGGCAGCTCCAGGGCTTGCAGGCTTTGGGGCTTTGCAGCTGTGTGCCTTGTCACAAGGTGGCAGGGACGTGACACTGCCTGGCAACGCTGCTGGCCTCGGATCCTTGCTGCTCTCATCCTTATCCCATATGGATTTAGCAGCAATCTTCTGTCTTTGCTTTCAAACTGTCCTTGGGAGAGTTCCAAGAGAGGGTCATTAGTTATTTCAAAGCCTACATCTTTTACCTCTTGGCACTGAAGAGAAAAGACACAAACCTGCTTTGCATCCTTCTGCCTGGAAGTCATTGTGACACACAGGGAAGGGAGGAAGGGGCTGGCCGGGGTCAGCCTCTGCTGAGCCTCAGCTCTGGCTGCTCCTGCTCACAGGGTAAAGCCAAAAGCTGTCGTGATCAAAAACGCAGGCCGCCCTTCTGACCTGAGTCACAGGGGCCGTTTCTTCTGAATGAATCAAGGTGGGAAATCATTCTTGGAGCTTCAGAAGAAAAAAAACCCCAGAACCGTAGGTACGTTTGTAAGAGTGGGTATGTACGTACATTTCCTTCGATGAAGAAGAAAATCTTAGAAATATCATGTCACGTCTGGCTTCCTAGAGAAGATCCTGACCTCTGGGCTTCTGAAAGCAAATGGCTGTGCATTTATAGGAGCGTTTCCCTTCTTTTTATGTGCCTCCCCCAGTCATCTTCTACCCTTGCCCACGGCAAGGAGAGCGCGGTGATTTGGCTGCTCCGCTCTGCCGAGGTTGTTGCAGGCTGTGTAGCAGGGAGTGAGGCCTTTTGTGGCTGCTCATCAGACATTTTCCTACAGCCTTCTCCCTGCAATGGTAAAATGAGACTTGTGTTAGCGAGCAGTCAAGTAGAGCAGGTAACATTAGAAAAGAATTGTTTCTGAGCTGCTGTTCACTAGCACGTGTTTCCCCTTTCTGGCAGAGTGCAGCCGCCCAAGAAGGGATTTTTTTGGCTCAGCCAGATGTGCTCCCGCCTCCCACCGAGACGCTGAGACGGAGCTGAGTTTGCCTTCCAATGTCTTGGAACAGAGGTTCATGGGAAGTTTTCTCAGCTATCTAAGGCACGGAGCCCTGGAGCCAAGTCAGCCTGAGCTGCTGCGTGCTTGCTGTGAGCCTTGAGGTGAGCGCACATCGTTGCGGGCTTGGGATCGATTGAAATGCGCTAAGGAAACCAGCTCTGGGGAGGGAGGGAGGGAGGAAGGGAAATGCTCTCTTAACATGTGCCAATTCTTCTGTCAAACCCATCAGGGCAGGACAGCGTTCAGACTGAAAGTGTAAGAAGATGTGGAGTGAGACAGAATCTGACAGGAGCACCGGACTCACAAGTGCATGAATTTTGCTTTTTGCTTGGATTCAAACTCGGAAGTTGTAAGGAATTTGGGAAGGAGAAGGGACATTTCAGAAGGAGAAGAAGAAAAAGAAGTTGTTGTTTTTACAGCCCTGGCAAAATCTTTGGTTCTAGCTAATAAAGGAAGCTAGTTGAAATAAAAAAAAAGAAAAAAATGGGTTTTTTTCCTTCGCTGTTGTATTCGTTGGTGGGTCGTTATAGGGTGTGTTGTTTTATTTCTTGGTCCTATTAACTCTGTGTAAATAGTTTTTTGAGTGAAGCTAACTTTCTGGACGGGTTGGTTTGTATTTGAGGTAGGATTAATTTCAAGAGGTTTCTTTCCTAGACTTCTGATCGGTATTGCTGGGATTTTGGTTTTTTTGTTTACTGTATGTATCAAGAGAGAGATTTGGTAGGGCCAGCTGGGCTGCTGGAGTTTTGGGTGTTAATTTATTAGATGGCTTTTGTTAAACACAGAATAATTATGTAAGTTAACAGCAAATTACCCAATATATCTAGGTAAGCTACCTAAACACAATGCTTTATGTCTTACCATTTTTCTGTTCTTCTGCTCCAAGTAGTTGTGTCAAAAAAGAAAGCGCTGTTATTTTTCTGAAGAGCTTTCTTCTATAACAAGGCCTTTACTCCCTTTGAATTTGAGTCAGAGGAGCCAAACAGCTGCAGCTGCTCTGTGGGCTTCTATATTTGGTGGGATTAGCCCCCTCCCTTTTCCCAGGCATCATGGGAATGGGAGGCGGGTACCATCAGGGGTATATTAACCCCAGCTTTTGGTGAGGGGCTTCATTCCGTCTCTGGGGTGTGCTGGGGTGAGAGCTCTCCTGTTATTTCAGTGAAGAGCCTCTTTTAGCTTAGCTTGCTTTCAGCAGGTGTTTCTGGGCATCTAAAGCAATAGAGGCTTTGAAGATACTGTGAAGAAAATGGCATGGAATACAGGGAGTATTTAAGGTGAAGATTTCGGATTTTGTGTTTAGGGGTGATAAAGCGTATCTGCAATTTCTGGTTTTGTTCTTGTTTTGTGTTTTTATTGTTTTTAGGAGGTGCACAGCTTCCAGAGATCCCAGGTTGTGTCAAGCACAGCACTTCTTTCAGCAGATTCATCATGTCACAGGAGGCATCTGGCAGTGTTAAAAATGATGTTTGAGATTGAGGCTTCAGGTGAGTTGAGGGTTGTGACTGGGAGAGGGAGGGTGAGCAGGTATCCAGTTAGGAGTTATTGGGGGGCAGGGGGGTTTGCAGGCAGCAGGGTGAGAAAGGGTGTTTATTTGAGGGCCCCCCCACACAAGGCTTTTCAGAAGCATAGCAGAGGCATTCACATGTTTTCCTCACACAAGGTCATCCACTGCACTCACAGGAATGCCATTTCACTTTGCTTTTCTCTAACCCAGGTGCCACTAATAATAAAGGCCACAGCCTTGGAATCAGGATGAAGGTGGAGCCTGAAAGAGCCAGGCACACTCAGGAGAGGGCAAGTAGCTGACTTGCTGGGATTTGGCCTACATAACTCTAAACTCATACGTTGGTTTTGTTTTTCTTTATTGTAGCTGACCGAGAGGCTAACAGGTGATCACGGGGCCCTCCGAGGCAGACTCATTTCAGGTGCAACGTGGATTCATATCACTGATCATCCAAAAGATAAGTCGGGGGCCATGGCCTGGAGAAGGGAGGGTAGCAGGTTGGGAGTTCTTGGGACAGATTTAAAAATTAGCAGAGGGAAAAGCAATCTTCTCCAAGGGGCCTCTTAGGACAGCTAAAGGGAGAGACTCCACATTTGATGGCAGCGTGCAGGCGGGCAGGGCAGAGCAGTTCCGGTCCACGTCGTATTGTCCGGTGTACCGTGTTACCTACTGTGTCTTTGGGGTCCCTTTTGCCTTTTCCCCTCGAGACCCTCACCACAAGCATAATGTGTCGTGTTTAACGTCCCCCCGTTTGTCACGTTCTGTGTCATGGGTGTCTGCACATGTTTGTGCCGGAGCTGCTCTGCCCTGCCGCAGAGGCTGATGCAACAGGACAAGGCTCAGGGACACGCAGTTTGTGGGGTGTTGCCGGGCTCTAGATGATATTCCTAGATAGACAGAAGATGTTTGGAGCTGCGAAGATATCTTGCAGCCCTTTGACGTTTGTCCTCGCTTTCTTTCAGACGCAGAAGGATAAAATCCAGGGCAAAATCCATCCACCCATCCCGAGTGAGGAGGTTCCCCTGAGCAGGTCAGTCACCGCTTGTCTCTGCAGGGAGATTGTAAAGTGTGACTCTGTTACAGCTCTGTTCTTTTTCTTTTTAGGAAGCAAAGCTGGACATCAGCAGTCAAGGTGAGGTGGGCAAGGTGAGCATTGAGTAGCGTACAGAAGCAGTTGTTATTGCTCCAGTCTCACTTTCCGGTGCAACTCTAAGCATCTGTTCCTGTTTCTGCGCTTTAGGCAATCCACTAGGAGTATGCCAGGCCCCAGTCACCAACCGGCTGACGTGCCGGGTTTGCCGCTCTCCCGAGCCCTGCGGAAGAATCACGGGACTCGTTGATGAAGCCTCTGCCTTTTCTATATAAAGGTGTCACCAGGGTAGCCTTGGGCACGGGCCGAGGAGTTGCGGTGAGTCGGGGAAGTAGGGAGGAGGAGCTAGGGTCCACTCAGGTTTCAGCAACGCCACATCACCTCGTCTCCTCTTAGCCCAGGCGTGCCCCACGACGATGGCGTCAGCCTCCGAGTGCGGCTGAAGCGTGCGGCCCCAGGAGCCGGGCATTCTTGGGAAAAGAGTGAGTGGCAGAATTGTTGGGTTTTGGCCAATGTGCTGCTGAGGTTATGCATTGATATTTTGTTTACTTTATTGGAGCAGACGAAGAAACAACAGGAAGTTGTTTAACAACAGTGCCAGCAGGACCTTCCCAGCTGTCGAGGCAGCCTTCCTTTGCACCTGACACAGACCGGCATCCCCAGATGTCTGAGAGATAAGTAGAGGGCTACGACCCACAGAGGGGATGAAACCAGGGCGCAGGGCAGGGACCCACCGGGAGGGGTTTTTGAGTCCGCTTTGGAGACGGGGGTGTCCACGAAGCGGCCCCTTAGGCCTGGGGGGGAAATAAAAGCAAAGTCTCACTTTTGATCGCAGTGCTGAGGTGTACAGGGCAGAGCAGTCCCAGTGTGTATTGTGTCCCTTGTCTTTTGTGTATTATGTGTGGTTGGATGTGTCATGTCCTTTACCTTAGGCCTTTGAGGAGCCTAGCAGAAACCGTGGCATCATTGTTAGCATCTGTAATCTCTACATTCCTTGGCCTGGTACCCAGGCCATTGAACCTTTGACTCGGGAGCTCCGACAGGCATCAGAATTGCATCTCTCTTTGGAAGCATCCAGTCAGGTGGCTTTTCAGGTCTTGTTCTGAGCTGCACGGACAGCCGTGCTCCGCAATGCTCCATTTCAACGGATTAGGACTTGTAAGAATGTGAGGTTAGGGAGAGGATTCTGACCGTAGGATTCCTGGGTATCCATCTTTGCAGTTCTTGGAATAAATCCTTCAGCCAGCATCTTCCTCCAGGGTTCTCTGAGCCTCATCAGTTTGCCATCTGTCTCATCTCGGTCATCTCCTTTTGCATTCTCTGAGTCCTTGCAGCCACTTTGCTTGCCAGGAGCTTTCTGTTCCTGTTGTGTCCCCCCTGTCTGTCACGTCCCGTCCCGTGTCACGGGTGTCAGCACACACATTTGTGCCGGAGCTGCTCTGCCCTGCCGCATAGCCTGGTGCAGTAGGAGTAGTCCCTGGGAGTTTGTAATGTGGGGTGTAGTGGGACTCTAGATGGGATTTGTAGATAGACACAAGACGTCTGGAGCTCCTAAGTTATCCTGCAACAGTTTGACTCTTGTCCTAACTTTTTTTTCAGATTCAGATGGATTAAATGTGTGCCAGAGGGCCCCATCCCGGATGAGGGGTTTCCCCCGAGCAGGTGAGGCGCCGTTTGTCTCTGCAGCAGAAGTGTAAATGGTGACTCTGTTACAGCACTGTTCTTTGTCTTTCTTTTTAGAAAGCAAATGTGGATACCAGCTGTCAAGGTGAGCAGTGGAGAGAAGTAGTTGTTATTGCTCAGGTCTCAATTTCTGGTGCAGCTCTAAGCTTCCATTCTCGTTTGTGCACTTTAGGCAATCCACTCGGAGTATGCCAAGCCCCCGTCACCAGCTGGCCGATGCTCCGGGTTTCCTGCAAATGTGAGCCCTGTGGATGCATTACAGGACTTGGTGATGAAGCCCTGAACTTTTCTATTTAAAGGTGCCATCCAGGTGGCCTCCAGCAAGTGCTGAGGAGTTGTGGTGAGTCAGGGAAGTAGGGGGGAGGAGCGAGGGTCCACTCAGGTTTCAGCCGTGACAAATCACCTCATCTCCTCTTAATCCAGGCGTCCCCTGTGGCGACGGCCTCGGTCTCTGAGCGTGCCCGAAGCGTGCGGCCCGAGCAGCTGAGCGTTCTTAGGAGCACGGTGAGTAGCAGACTTGTGGGGTTTTGGCCGATGTGGTGCCACAATCAGGCATTGATGTTTGGTTTTCTTTAATACAGCTGTCGAAGAGACACCAGCCCGGTGCCAGCAGGACCTTCCCAGCTGACGAGGTGGACTTTCTTTGCACCTGAGACCGGCATCCCCAGATGTCTGAGAGAGAAGTAGAGGGCTACGACCCCCAGGGGGGATGAAAGCAGGGTGCTGGTTTGGGAATTACTGGGATGGGTTTTTGAGTCCGCTTTGGAGGTGGGGGGGGTGTCCATGAAGTGGCCCCTTAGGCCCCATAAAAGCAAAATCTCACTTTTGATCCCAGTGCTGAGGTGAGCAGGGCAGAACAGTCCCAGTGTGTATGATGTCCCTTGTCTATTGTGCCTTGTGTGTTGTTTGGGTATCTCATGTCTCTTACCTTAGCCTTTTCAGGGGCCTGTCAGAAACCTTGGCATTGTTCTTATCCTCTGTGATCTCTGCATTTCTTGGCCTGGCACCCATGCCATACAACCTTTGCCTGGGGAGCTCAGACATGTATCAGATTCGCATCTCTCTTTGGAAGCATCCGGTCAGATGTCTTTTCAGGTCCTGTTCTGAGCTGTACAGATAGCTATGCCCTGCCAGGATCCATTATGGCAGCTTAGGGCTTGAAAGAACGTGAGGACAGGTAGAGGCTTCTGACCGTAGGATTCTTGGGCATCCATCTTTGCAGTTCTTGGAATAAATAATTCAGTTAGCATCTTCTTCCTTCAGTGTTTTCTGAGCCACATCAGCTTGCCATCAGTCTCACCTCGGTCATCTCATTTGGCATGCTCTCGTTGCTCACAGTAATCCTTTTTGCCAAGAGATTCCTGTCTGTGTTGTGTGCCCATTGTTTGTCGTGTCCTGTCTGTCCTGTGTCACGGGTGTCTGCACATATTTGTGCCAGAGCTGCTCTGCCCTGCTGCATAGCCTTGTGTAATAGGACAAGCCCTGGGGGGTTGAAATTTTTCATGTGGGGTGTACTTGGACTCTAGATGCTGTTCCTAGATTGATATAAGGTGTTTGCAGCTTTTGAGTCATCCTGCAGGTGTTTGACATATGTTCTAACTCTCTTGCAGGTGCAGATGCATTGCATCCATGGCAGAGCACCCCATCCCGGGTGAGGGGGTTCCCCATAGCAGGTCAGTCACCATTTGTCTGTGCAGGGGATGTGTCAAGTGTGACCCTGTTACAGCGCTGTTCTTTGTCTTTATTTTTAGGAAGTATAGCTGGATCTCAGCAGTCAAGTTCAAAAGGGTAAGGTGAGCAGTAGCCTTTCTTGTTGCTGAGGTCTCAATTCCTGGGGCAAGTCTAAGTCTCCATTCTCGTTTTTGTGCCTTAGGCCATCTGCTCGGAGCATGCCAAGCTCCCATCCCCAGCTGGCCGACGGACCGGGTTTGCCGCTCTCGCGAGCCCCGCGTTCCGGGCAGCCGTCAGGAACCGCCGAGGAGTTGCGGTGAGTCAGGGAAGTAGGGAGGAGGAGCGAGTGTCCGCTCAGGTTTCAGCAATGCCACGTCACCTCCTGTCCTCTTAACCCAGGCGCACCCCACGACGACGGCGTCGGCCTCCGAGCGCGGCCAGAGCGTGCGACCCGAGGAGCCGGGCCTTCTTAGGAGAACGGTGAGTAGCAGACTTGTGGGGTTTTGGCCAATGTGGTGCCACGATCAGGCATTGATGTTTGGTTTCCTTTGATATAGCTGTCTAAGAGACAACGGCCCGGTGCCAGCAGGACCTTCCCAGCTGGCGAGGCGGCCTTCCTTCGCACCTGACATGGACCCGCATCTCCATATGTCCAAGAGATAAGTCGAGGGCTACGACCCCCAGGGGGGATGAAAGCAGGGTGCTGGGTCGGGGCTCCTGGGGGGGAGGGGGTTGAGTTGTCTCTGGAGATGAGGGTAGCCAAGATGTGGCCCCTTAGGCCACGTAAAAGGAAAGTCTCATTTTGATCACAGTGCTGAGGTGCACAGGGCAGAGCAGTCCCAGTGTGTATCGTGTCCCTTGTCTTTTGTGTATTATGTGTGGTTGGGTATCTCATGTCTCTTATCATAGCCCTGTGAAGCGCCTGTCAGAAACCTTGGCGCCATTCTTAGAATCTGTGATCTCAGTGTTCCTCAGCCTGGTGCCCAGGCCATTGAACCTTTGACTTGGGAGCTCTGACAGGCATCAGAATTGCATCTCTCTTTGGAAGCATCCAGTCAGGTGGCTTTTCAGGTCTTGTTCTGAGCTGCACGGACAGCCGTGCTCCGCAATGCTCCATTTCAACGGATTAGGCTTTGTAAGAATGTGAGGTTAGGGAGAGGATTCTGACCGTAGGATTCCTGGGTATCCATCTTTGCAGTTCTTGGAATAAATCCTTCAGCCAGCATCTTCCTCCAGGGTTCTCTGAGCCTCATCAGTTTGCTATCTGTCTCATCTCGGTCATCTCCTTTTGCATTCTCTGAGTCCTTGCAGCCACTTTGCTTGCCAGGAGCTTTCTGTTCCTGTTGTGTCCCCCCTGTCTGTCACGTCCCGTCCCGTGTCACGGGTGTCAGCACACACATTTGTGCCGGAGCTGCTCTGCCCTGCCGCATAGCCTGGTGCAGTAGGAGTAGTCCCTGGGAGTTTGTAATGTGGGGTGTAGTGGGACTCTAGATGGGATTTGTAGATAGACACAAGACGTCTGGAGCTCCTAAGTTATCCTGCAACAGTTTGACTCTTGTCCTAACTTTTTTTTCAGATTCAGATGGATTAAATGTGTGCCAGAGGGCCCCATCCCGGATGAGGGGTTTCCCCCGAGCAGGTGAGGCGCCGTTTGTCTCTGCAGCAGAAGTGTAAATGGTGACTCTGTTACAGCACTGTTCTTTGTCTTTCTTTTTAGAAAGCAAATGTGGATACCAGCTGTCAAGGTGAGCAGTGGAGAGAAGTAGTTGTTATTGCTCAGGTCTCAATTTCTGGTGCAGCTCTAAGCTTCCGTTCTCGTTTGTGCACTTTAGGCAATCCACTCGGAGTATGCCAAGCCCCCGTCACCAGCTGGCCGATGCTCCGGGTTTCCTGCAAATGTGAGCCCTGTGGATGCATTACAGGACTTGGTGATGAAGCCCTGAACTTTTCTATTTAAAGGTGCCATCCAGGTGGCCTCTGGCAGCTACCCAGGAGTTGTGGTGAGTCAGGGAAGTAGGGGGGAGGAGCGAGGGTCCACTCAGGTTTCAGCCGTGACAAATCACCTCATCTCCTCTTAATCCAGGCATCCCTTGTGGCGACGGCCTCGGTCTCCGAGCGTGCCCGAAGCGTGCGGCCCGAGCAGCTGAGCGTTCTTAGGAGCACGGTGAGTAGCAGACTTGTGGGGTTTTGGCCGATGTGGTGCCACAATCAGGCATTGATGTTTGGTTTTCTTTAATACAGCTGTCGAAGAGACACCAGCCCGGTGCCAGCAGGACCTTCCCAGCTGACGAGGTGGCCTTTCTTTGCACCTGAGACCAGCATCCCCAGATGTCTGAGAGAGAAGTAGAGGGCTACGACCCCCAGGGGGGATGAAAGCAGGGTGCTGGTTTGGGAATTACTGGGATGGGTTTTTGAGTCTGCTTTGGAGGTGAGGAGTGTCCATGAAGTGGCCCCTTAGGCCCCATAAAAGCAAAATCTCACTTTTGATCCCAGTGCTGAGGTGAGCGGGGCAGAGCAGTCCCAGTGTGTATTGTGTCACTTGTCTTTTGTGTATTATGTGTTGTTGGATATCTCATGTCTTTTATCATAGCCCTTTGAGGGGCCTGTCAGAAACCTTGGCATCAGTCTTAGTATCTGTACTCTCAGCGTTCCTTGCCCTGGCACCGATGCCATGGAACTTTTAACTCAGCAGCTCAGACAGGTATCAGAATGGCAACTCTTTTTCGAAGCATCCGGTCAGATGTCTTTTCAGGTCTTGTTCTGAGCTGTATGGACAGCTGCACCCTGCAAGGTTCTGTTATGATGGATTAGGACTTGTAAGAATGTGGGGACAGGTAGAGGCTTCTGACCATAGGATTCTTGGGCATCCATCTTTGCAGTTCTTGGAATAAATAATTCAGTTAGCATCTTCTTCCTCCAGGGTTCTCTGAACTTCATCAGCCCGCCATCAGTTTCACCTCAGTCTTCTAATTTTGCGTCCTCTCGGTGCTCGCTGTCATTTTCCTTACCCAGAGATTTCTGTTCCTGTTGTGTCCCCGTTGTTTGTCCTGTCCTGTGTCACGGGTGTCTGCACACATTTGTGCTGGAGCTGCTCTGCCTTGCTGCATAGCCTGGTGCAATAGGAGAAGTCCCGGGGACTTGATGTTTGTAATGTGGGGTGTCGTTGGACTCTAGGTGGGATTTGTAGATGGGCACAAGATGTCTGGAGCTCTTAAGTTATCCTGCAGCTCTTTGATTTTTGTCCTTTCTTTCAGGTGCAGAAGGATGAAATCCAGGGCAGAGCCCCTCATCCCGGGTGAGGGGATTCCCCCGAGCAGGTCAGTCACTGTTTGTCTCTGTAGAGAGAGCATAAATGATGGCTGTTAGAGCAGTCTTCTTTGTCTCTCTTTTTAGGAAGTCAAGGCTGAGAGCAGCAGTCAAGGCCGAGTGGGCGAGGTGAGCATTGAGTAGTGTACAGAAGTAGTTGTTATTGCTGAGGTCTCAGTTTCTGGTGCAGCTCTAAGCATCTCCACTTTTTATTTTAGGTGGTCCACTTGCCATCTATCCTGGCCGGGCATGCCCATTCCAGGTGTGTGCAGCTTAAGGTATCAGTGTGGCATCCTTGTCAGATTTGGGAGGTTGTGTTTTCGCAGTGTCTCAGCATGCTTTTCTGCTTTGTTTCTTTGCAGGTGCTGTCGCTGCCCTAGGCACGCCAAGGAACAGAGGAGGGCAGGTGAGTCGGTGTTTAGGCAGGCTGACTCATAGGTGAGTGTTACACAGCAGCATGCTAAGTGTGTACCTATTCTTTTTGCAGGTATCTTCTGGGCACCCTCTGGAGTCAAATCAAGATTTGAGGTGAGCCGGGTCAGGGGTGCGGAGGAGCCCCGGGGATTACTGTTTTTGACGGCAATAGTCACCTTTTCTGTTTTGTCTTAGGTACCCTGAGGAGCCTCGTAGCCAAAGCTTGGAAACGACAGCACCGAGGCACACACGGAGCACGTTTCAACATCCACGTCCGACCGAGGATGGATTTTGTCCGCTCCTCTTCCAAAAGCTAAGTGTCGGGGCCAGTGGTTTGGAGAAGGGGAAAAACCTTTACTATCACAGAGGGCAATTTGATGTCAGCTTAGCAGAGAGGTCTGTAGTGGGACCGGCTCTCTGGAAGAAAAGGGAGAGGGTTTCTCCTCAGCCTGACCAGAGCCTTTGCCGGGCAGGGCAGTTCCGACCCATCTCAGGATTCTCGTGAACTTTGCGTTGTCCGCCTTCCTCGGCCCGACGTCGTCACGGATCTTTCCCCCGAGGAGCTCGCCTTCATGTCCGGAGCTATAGCCACGGTCACCTGGCCGTTGGCTTCCTTCTCTAGGCTTGCTGAGCCTCTCGAGCATCCTCTTAACTGCTGTGGCACTAACTTCTTTTAACGAGTTACGTTTCATCATCACGTGCTATCGTCATAGGGCTTCCTCTCCTTTGGCATCATCAGCCTCTGGCACATCTTGCGCTAGGCATCTCGGGTGCCTAAGGGGACAGTGCCAGGCAGTTGCCACTTGTCTCTGTGTTATGTTGTCCGTGTCTATGTTGTCTGTGTCTGTGTTGTTCGTGTCTGTGTCCGTTGTCTTCCACGTCATAGGCCTTTGTTACGTCGCGATGCTTTATCAGCACTATTCTGTGCCATATAGGCTGTATTCTACTCACGTTCCTTTCTGGATATCCCTTATTCTGGCATCTTTACATTTTTACTCTTTGAGACAGGAATGTCTCAAACGGACAAGATGTTCTCATCCATCTTCCTTCTCACTACCAGCTTTGGTAGTGCCTTTTTTTCCATGCCATTCTCTTGGACTGCTAGAGGGAGTGTCTTGCACCCTCCTCATGAGACCGCAGTACTTCTATAGGTTCCATCTTCTGAAGGGTATAGGACTCAAGAATTCATCTTCCAGCGAGTTATCTCAAGTCCTGGCTTATATTGTGTGTACCTGTGCTGGCTTATACTGTATGTACCTACCCTCTATGTACACTTGCACTGTATGCATCGACTTACATTGTTGTGTGTACTTATATTGTACCACTTATGGTTGGAGCTGCCCTGCCTGGGCACGTAGTCACAGTTAGGTAGAAGAGTTATAAAAACTTTACTGTTCATCTGTCTTTTATGGGATTTTGGGTAGAAAACTTATTGGTTCAGAGTGGAGACAAGTCCTAGCTGTCAGATAGCCACTCGTTGACCGCTTCCTGTCGTCTCACAGGTCCCCAAGGCTACCGATTTCCCCAGAACCTACCAACTGACGTCAAGGAGCGCAGCCAGAAGATGTGTCGCAGCACGTTCTTCAGCGTCTCGAGTAAGGGCCGCAGCGAGTGTGTAAGTGGGAAGAGCGTGTATGAGAGCACATGTCTGTGTCTGTCTGCGTCTGCTCGTCTCTGCATGTGTCAGCGCATGCCGACTGGATTACTGGATTTAACCTTGTGTGTGTGACTTTTGCTTTTCAAGTTTTTCAACTCATTTTCAAATTTAGAATAAAAAATCCCCAGCTGGGTTTCCCCCCCGCCGGCTGTTTTTTTTTCCTCGGTCCCGGACGGTCTGTGAGGTGACGTTCATCACCAGAGTTTGGGCGCGGACTGTCCAGGGACCGGGGTTTTTGTCAAGCAGGAGGATTTTTTTGAGGCTCCCGGGAACCACGTTCCCGAGGACCAATGATTGCTGGGGTGTAATTTAGCAGTTGTGATGAGAGGGATGGTGACTTCGTGTGTCATCTGAAGGGGGTGTTAATGGTAGATGAGTGGTGTTTTCTGTGTGCTTTTGTTGATTTGGGTTTCCTATAACAGTAAATCTACATGTAATGAAAATAGAAAAAGGTTATCATCTTGTGTTAATATGTGTGTTGTGTTGTATTGCTCTGTATTGCAGGGTGAGCACAGGGTGAACTCTCTCCTCCTTGCTGTGACACCTGGGCTGGCAGGGGTGACACAGTGACCTCGGCCGGCCGATGCTGCCTGTGCCATCACCTGGCACTGACGTGTTTGATGAAAATCCTTTTGCAGGGATTTTTCTCCTGAGAAGCCTCAGAACAGAAATGGAACCAATAACGATCTGCTGGCTGTGGAGTGTGGGCTGGAGATGGTTTAGCAACAGGGGCATCTTGGATTGGTCTCCTGTGCAGTGTCTACTTGATGACCAATCATGGTCCAGCTGCGTCGGGGCTGTGAGCAGTCCCAGGTTTTTATTATTCATTCCTTTCCAGCTTTCTGATGTCTCCTTGCTCTTTTAGTATAGTTCTACTATCTCATTTTCTTTTAATATAATAGAGATCATAAAATAATATTTCAGCCTTCTGAAAGGTGGAGTCAAGATTCTCGTCTCTTCCCTCGTCCTGGGGACCCTCAAACACCGCCACAATCAGCAGCCGAGCAGGTTTGTGCGAGCCTCTCAGTAACCCTCAGCCGGTCCCGAGTCGGCAGACACCGGGGGGCAGCCCTGACACGGCCGAGAGCGGGGAGACACTCTCTGTGCCCCGAGGGTGCTGAGGGCACCTGGGCTGGCAGGAGACACTCTCTGTGTTTGCCCCGAGGGTGCTGAGGGCACCTGGGCTGGGCCCCTGTGCAGCACAAGAGACACCAGAGACATGGGTAGATGATAAAGGGCTGACTCTTAGCAGGGGTTAATCCAAGGTTTTATTAGGAGTCCCAAAGGAGCTCCTGCACCTCAGGGGCCTCCTGCCAAGAGCCCCAGGGAGATGTGCCAAGGTTACATTTAAAGGGAGGTGGAAACCGAAAGTAGATAACATTTTACCAACCAATAAGTGACCCTAAGGGATGGATGCTGGGGCATAGACATACAGGACAGCGTATGGGGCAAGGCTCGGGGGGCTGACCCCTGGCCTCTGGCTAAACATTGGACGACTTGGACTGAAACTTCTGCATGGAGGGGATTGGAGGCTGAGTCATTGACAGAGAGCCAGGGTGGGGGTTTGGGTATGATCTCATCCCGGGAGAGGGATAACACAGGTAGAAGGAGAGGGGTACAGTTTGGGATAAACCATTTGGGAAAAATATGGGGATATAAAACAAAATGACTTCAAAGTATTATAAAGTATAAAAATGCACTACAGCAGGTTTGGGCAGCACCAAATAAAATGTAATAAAATGCTTTAAAAATAGAAAAATTAAAAATAAAAATTTAATCAAAAATATAACTAGAAAAATAAATGTTTTAAAAATTGAAAAATAAAAATAAAATTAAAAAATAAAATTAAAGCTCTAAAAGTAGAAAAATTTTTTAAAAAATAAATAAAAATAAAAAATAAATGCTTTAAAAATAGAAAAATTAAAAATTAAATAAAAAATAAAATTTAAAAAATAAAATAAAAAGCTTTTGAAATAGAAAAATTAAAAATAATAAGTAAATAAAAAATAGAATTAGAAAAATAAAATAAAAGCTTGAAAAATTAAAAATAAACATTAAGGAAAAAATAAAATTAAAAAAAAATTAAAATAGATGAAAAACAAAATAAAAACCGTAAAGTGCTGTAAAGTACCATAAAAGTTCCATAAAGGGTAATGTCATAAAGCACGACTGTCGCAAAAGGTGTCGTAAAGCGCGACTGTTGTAAAACTGGCGTAAAGCGCGGTTGTCGAGCTTTAGGGCACTACCTTTTATGGAACTTTAACGGTACTTTACAGCACTTTACGGATTTTATTTTGTTTTTCATTATTTTTTAATTAATTTTATTTTTTAATTTTATTTTTATTTAATTTTTATTTTTTATTTTTCTACTTTTACAGCTTTTTTATTTTTTAATTTTATTTTTATTTAATTTTTAGTTTTGATTTTTTTATTTTTAAAGCATTTATTTTATTTTTTTTAATTTAATTTTTATTTTTGATTTCTGTATTTTTAAAGCTTTTTATTTTTTAAATTTTATTTTTATCTTTAATTTTTAGTTTTAATTTTTCTATTTTTAAAGCATTTAATTTTGTTTTGTTTTAGTTTTGATTTTTTTATTTTTAAAGCATTTATTTTTTTATTTTTTATTTAATTTTTATTTTTGATTTTTCTATTTTTAAAGCTTTTTATTTTTTTAATTTTATTTTTTATTTAATTTTTACTTTTAATTTTTCTATTTTTAAAGCATTTATTTTATTTTTTGATTTTTTTTTAATTTTTATTTTTGATTTTTCTATTTTTAAAGCTTTGTATTTTTTTAATTTTATTTTTTATTTAATTTTTACTTTTAATTTTTCTATTTTTAAAGCATTTATTTTATTTTTTGATTTTTTTTTTAATTTTTATTTTTGATTTTTCTATTTTTAAAGCTTTGTATTTTTTTAATTTTTTTTTAATTTAATTTTTAGTTTTGGTTTTTCTATTTTTAAAGCTTTTTATTTTTTTAATTTTATTTTTTATTTAATTTTTATTTTTGATTTTTCCATTTTTAAAGCATTTTTTTATTATTTAATTTTTATTTTTGATTTTTCCATTTTTAAAGAATTTTTTAAAATTTTTTATTTAATTTTTTTTTTAATTTTTCTATGTATAAAGCTTTTTATTTTATTTTATTTGGTGCTGTCCAGACCAACTCAAGCTGGTGATTGTGGTGGTGTTTGAGGGCCTTGCAGTTACCCCGATTAATAGGTAAGAGATGATGTTTGGAGGCCACAGTGTTACAGGTAGGGGTTAAACAGTTTTTTACGGTCTTTCAGGTGATTTTTCAGGGATTTTTAAGGATATTTTAAGGTGTTTTTTTCAGGAGTTTTTAGGAATTCTCTGGAAATGTTTAGGATACCTTTAGGGCTCTTTCAGGGCTTTAAAAATAATTTTTAGGGTGTTTTAATGACTGTCTTACCGGGGCGCCCCAGCCACCCAAGCCACCCCGTGCCGGCGCTGCGGCGCTCCACCTCAGCCTCCCGTCAGCGCCGCCCGTGGTCGCTTCCCCTCTCCTGCCGCCGCCGCTGCATGGCAGGCCGAGCTGCGCCTTCCCCACCGCACCCTCCCGCTTCAGAGCTTCTGGATGGTGTGGCTCCGCTGCCTCCTGCAACCATGGGCGTCCCAACGTTTCCTTCCACGGCTGCAGCCGCAGCCCCGTTCCCGTTCCCGCAGCTCCACCGCCTCCCACACCCCCCGGCCCGCCCGCCGCCATGATGACTGCCTGCGCTGCAGTAGTGACGGAACCCATGCATGCGCAGTTGCTACAACCCCAGCACCAATGATATCACTCCGCGCCGACTCATCGAACCACAGCGCTGCTTCAGGGATCAGCTGCACGCATGCGCAGTTCTATCTCCACGGCCCCGCTGCCACCCCCCACTGCTTTTGCCGCAGCTTTGGCACAGCCCGGTCCTGGTTCCGAGCCGCTGCGTGCCGCTGTCCGGCCACAGCCGGCATCCCTGTGCCCTGTCATGCCACTTCTGCCGCCACTGTGTCTATACACGGCACCACAGCAGGTGAAAACTGCAGCGCCTTGCATGTATCCTTCTGCGTCTCTCCTTCTGCCGGGCACCGAGAGATCCCTCTGCAGTGCCGCGCGTAACTGTGCACAACCGATACCTGATGTGCCTCCGTGCTTTCGCCTTCCACACTCCTAGCACCCAGTGGGACTACTTTGTGTCACGATTCGTCTGCACAGCCACATCCATGCACACAAACCGTGCGACGAGGAGGAGGAGGAGGAGGAGGCTGGAATAAGACAGCTGCTTTAATAAATACAGGACAGACAGAGAATTATTTTGCCCCTGCAAATGCCAACCCTTTGATCCCAACACAAAAGAATTTTGAAAAAGAACTGTTCCCAAATAGCACCAGAGTCCCCTCAGTCTTTGGGACAGATTTCTCGACCCAAAATTAG
The DNA here is from genome assembly GCF_051311805.1 of Agelaius phoeniceus. Lineage (NCBI taxonomy): Eukaryota > Metazoa > Chordata > Aves > Passeriformes > Icteridae > Agelaius > Agelaius phoeniceus. The sequence continues at coordinate 69,072 of NW_027509936.1, forward strand.
ACAGTAAACCCTGAAAATTCGCCAGCATTAATGCCAAAATTAGAAAACTCACAAAAATCTTTTGATAATTTTCAACTAACAGATTGGTGTGAAAAATGCCAATCACTTGCTTTTAAAATTTTGAAAGTTTAATAGTAATAAAATGGTTATAAAAACAGTAATACAATTAGAGTAATAATAATTTGGCCAAGTTGAATTAGGACAATATGAGACAACAAAAACAAAGAGTTACGGACGTCTGGGTACCTTTTTCTGGGCAGCATGAGCCCGAAAAAGGACCCCCGTTAACAAAGGATTAACCTTTAACAGCAATAGCCTGTTGCATAGTCATACACTTCATACATGGTGCATAAATTCCATTCAAATACAGGATTCTGTCTGGTCATCATCCACTTCTTCCTTCTAATCCTAACGGTGCCTTGGAGGCAGGAAGAAGTTCGTTTCTTCTGATAAGAGGGCAATAAATTCTTTTTCTCTGAAAGATTTAGGTGTCCTGTGGCTGCTATCTTGCTGCAAGTCCTTTCTTTAAAAAAAGTATCTTACATAGCATCGTTTCTATTTTAACAGTTTTTGTAACCTAAAACTATATTTAACACACTACTTAAGAGAGTTAATACAGCATTACTTTCTAACACAACACATATAATATTCATTTTAATATTTCCAAAAAGCCAATCATAAAATACATGCATTTTTCACAATCCCCACTCTTATTCTTTGTAAATCCTTTGGCTTGAGCAATATTTCTTATCTACTTGCATCTTCTGGACTATGCGGGCAAAATAAAACAGGGGATTACACAAGGAAGAAATATAAAAATAGTTGCAACACATAAAATGAAAGACCTTAATTTCTTCTAATACATTACCCTACCAGCTAGGTTTTAACATTGTTATCTAATTTTTGGACCGGTACCTGGATTATTATATGCATATATATTTTTTTCTTCTTTGATTTCTTTTGCTTTTTCTAGAATGACTTTTCTGTGGTCATCAATTTTCAACAATTTGATATATTAAACTTTCCACAAACATCCCTTTCTTTGGCCAATAAATAGTCTAAAGCCAACCTATTCTGATACCCTACAGTTTTTGTTTGGCTTAGCTGACTTGATATTAACTCCAATGCCTGGGCAGCTCCATTTGCTATCATTTCTATAACTGCTTGGAGTCTTGTAATACGACTCAATAGATAATTTGGGGTCAATACAGAGTTAAGTTGCTGTGCTGGTTTTACCTTTTTGTTTATTATTTGTTTTTTTACCAAATCTCGAACCGTATCTTCAAGATTAAATGTAAAACAAATCCATCTCTCTCCTTTTGGATATTCAATTCCAAATCTATTACCACTTTTTCCTAAGTTTCTTGTAATCCAATAATTTACTCCATTTTGCCTACAGGTTCTTAATTTGGATGGGTTATAACAGTGGCTGTTGACATAGGTGTGTGTAATTAAAGAGGAACTTTGGTATCTTTCCACGTGATGCTTTCTGCAGCATTTGTGACACAATCTTCTGGTATCCCGAAAGGGAAAAGAGAACAAATGAGTGCCAGAAGCAGGAATAACAGAGGTCCAGTATGGCTTATACTCCCATCTCCCAGGCCTGTGAGGTTGCAGCCCACAGCAGGTGTATTTGATCTTCTCGGTGGCAAAATACAGAGGCCAATCTGGTCTTGCTCTCTATTTCCTTGTCACTTTCTCTTAACTAATTTCCAGGCAAATTGGTTTCGACACCCTTTAACTGTGGTCTCTTACCATTCTTCAGGTATCTCTCATTCAACAGGCAGTAATAATTCCCATCCACAAAGCTAAGTTATTACTTTAACACTTTTTGCAATAAGAGCATAAATGTTGTGAACTACAATACTAATTATTCTCACAATTCAAGCATTTACTTATAACCCAGCTAGCATGTCCAGTATTGGAATGAATCAAATAAAGTTTACTGATGGAAATGGTAATTCCCCTTCTCCCTGTACAATTCTCAGGCTAAGGTCGGAACACAAAAACAGTCTTGATCCTTCTATCTGGAGTATTCCTCCCCTAAGGAGATGTTTTATTCAGGCCGTGCTTGAAACCAGTGGTATAAGCATTGTCTTACTTCTGAATTCAGTGTTATTCTTTGTACATTTCTTGGATCATTTTGCTTTTTCCAAACTATTACCGCTCAGTCCCTATTGGAAAGTCAGTTTGGTATCACCCGGTTTAAATGTGATAGTCCATTGATTCTGCTGGCATGAATTCACCCTTTTTCCGTGATTCTGATTGTTGCTTCGGTAGTACCTGGATAGGACTTCTTAATAGCATAGTAATAAAAGTAAGATAATACTGCATTAACTTTTACCATTCACTTTTCTTCCAAACTTTCTGGGTTTAGCTAAAAGCTTTTTCCACAGCAGCCTCTTCTTCTTCTATCCAGCTGTGCTAATAGCTGCAGAGGCAAATTCTTCTTTTTGTGAGTTACAGTTAGTTAAATAAGAAAAGCTAGACCAATTTTAACACTAGATGTATCACATCTATTGCTTTTTACTTTTTGGGCAGCATTTAATTGTTTTAGCCTTACAAACCCATTCTTCAGGAAAAAAAACCAAAAACCAAAAAACTTCTTTTTAACAGCAAACAAAACATACAAAAGAAAAGACCAAAAATCTTCTTACTTAAGAAAAACAAACCACTTTGTGAGGTTTGGAGAGTCAGCAATCTCTGCTTTGATTTTATCTTTTAGTGCTAGCCCCCTCCCGCTCTTTTCACGGCCTTGCTGTCAATGCCGTGCTGCCACTTGGCTGCAGGGCCGGAGCAGGGGAGAACAGCCACGGGCATGGGGACCCTGGGGGCAGCCTTGGGTCCCTTTTGCCCTCTCTCTCTCTCCTTCTCTCTCTCTCTTTCCTTCTCTCTCTCGGCCCACTTACCGGGGCCGACGCTGCCATCCTCGACTCGGGACCCCGGCAGTCTGGGAGCCCCCCTGGCAGTTCCGCCACGGAGCCAGCCCGCTCCTGCCCGGCAAACCCGTGTGTCCCCTGCTGCCAGCCCCGCCGCCGGGCCACCTCCATGGATCGGTGCCTGCTGCAGCCTCCGAGACCCCGCCGCTCGTAGGGAGCGGTCAGACACCTCCCAACCTTGACAACCCCAAACTTGGTGTCCCCAGGTGCTCCTGACATTCTTTTCCTTTCTCTAGTCAACTTATCCTCTTTTCCCTTCAAGGAGGGCCTGTTCTGCTAAACCCTTTCTGGACCTCAGTTCAGCATTGAATAACCTCCTAACAATTGTGTGTTAAGACACTTCCCTGCCTTTCATGCAAAAACCCCACATTCACACTTCTGCTCTCTTCTAGCACCAAAATGTCATCACTTCACATTCTAACATCTCAGAGTTTGCTAACCACCTCCCTACTTCAACTTCTCTTTCTTCTCTTCTTACCTGTTTTTTTTTTTTTTTTTTTTTTTAATTCAACAGACCTCAGATGGTACGAGGTGAACCTAACTAAATTACTTCCAAAAGTAGGCTTACAACTTTCTTTTACTAGGATTGCAGTAGCTGTTAAATACCTACTGGCTAGCTGTGGCTTACTAACATCTTTGATATATAAGCTACTAGATACTTTTTTACTCTTCCTTACTCTTGAATTAAAATTTTATGAGCTACTCCATTTTCTGTATTTATGTATAAATGATAAAGGATTTTTCTAACAAAGGTAAGCTTAAAGCTGGTACTTAGGCTAGTTTTAACTTAACTCTTTTAATTTAACAATATCTTCTTTGGTCTGTTTTATATCATCTCCTTCTGTCAATTTTTTTCATACACGAATTTTGCTACTTGTGCGTACCCCTCAATCTATAATCTATAATATTTCAATAATCTAGGTAATTTTCTGATCTCTCTCTTTGAAGAGGGAGGGAGAATGAATAAAATTCTTGCAATTTTCTCATGGTTGGTTTTCTAGCTACTTTTATTTATTAAGTGTCTAAGATATTTTACCACTGGGTAGTGAGTCTGAGTTCTTTTATTAACCTCCCTTTAATCTTATACTAGTCTATAACTGCCATCAGACTTTACTGGGGGGAAAGGGATATTATGAGGAAACATACAAGTTTCTAATGCCCCATCCTTTATTAGTCCTTCTATGACTGGCTTCAAATCTTCCCGTCCTTCTAAAGATACAGGATACTGACGTACATGTATGGGACAATCTCGTCTCTCAATTGTAACCCTTATGGCGTCAATATTTAATCCTCCCCTATTTCCTTCTCCAGCTCAAACTTCTTTGTTGATTTTTTTTTCTTCATCCTCTTGGCCTAATTTTAAAACTCTAGCTGTCATTTTCCCATTTTCTGATATAACTCCTATTCTTAATTGCACTTGTAAGACTCTTCCCAATAAATTGCTACCTGCCCCTGGGACCAATAAGACATCTCCCATCCAAATTCTAGTTTCTTCCCTCAATTACTACATCTTTAATGACCAGAAATGTAAAACTTTCTCTTTTTGCCCCTGTTACTTTCACTATATGTTTGCTCACACTATAACTTTTTGGAATATTTAACAGGCAGGTTCTCTCTGCCCCTGTGTCTATTACAAATTCCAGTTCTTCTTCTTGGGGACCCACTTTTAAAGTTATCACAGGCTCCAGATGGTATTTGTCCCCCCCAAAAAATTAGAGCTTATGACCTCCCTATTCCTCCTCTGTGCCCATCTCTTTAAAGACTTTCAGATCTTCTGCTTACTTAGGACCATTTTCCTATTTCTCTTAAGTTTGTTTATCTATTTAGCTGAAGTTTCTTCTTTCCCTTCTAAAAGCTGTCCCTTAAAAACTTTTTTTTTCCTGCATTTCGCCTTTGATATGCTGTCTCATTTATTCCTTTGATTATGTAATTACGATAATTATTCACGTGTTTACTCCCCTCCTTATTATTTTTACCCCACTCAGGAGGTACAGTTGGCATTTTGTCTTCTCTGGGGGTCCCCACAGATTATCTTTTTTCCTAAGCTTTTATTTCAGCTGCTCTGATTGCCTTTCTTCCTGAGAAAAATATTATTTTCATTACAGACCTCATCTCTTCTCAAATATAAATGTTTGGACCTAAAAATTGGTCTAATTGTTCAGCTATGCCTATGGGATCCTCCAAATATCCCTTTTATTTATTTCTTAAAATTTCAGACCTCAGACGAAGTCAAAGGAGCATTCACAAACCCTGGTCCGCCCCCTCCTATGGGAACCTCTTTTAATGGAAATAGACCAATCCCTTTATCCCATTCTTTTTGGATTTTTATCTTCTATAGCTTTTCTCCCGTATTTTTAGGATGAATCAGGAGAGGGCTTTCTTTTACCAGAACTTTTAGTGTTTCGATAAGGTGATTCCTTTAGAGAGTTCCGCTGAGCAGCCGGAGCTGTGGTTACCAAGGGAACGGAGCTCAGGGCAGGACGGGGGAACTCGGCACAGCTCAGGGTCTCGGTCCTCCAAAGGCGGGGTCTGCAGCCGGGATCGTCCCAGGGGCTGTTCCGGTGCAGACCGAGCTGCAGCGTGGATCGGCCCCACATGGCTCACGGCGGCTGATTCGGCAGAGACAAAACCGGCGACGGACCCCGGCTGCAGCGGCGGGAGCCGAGCAGAGTCAGGGCAGCCGGGGATGGGACAGACGGGACCCCCCCTCGGTGCGGTCAGCGCGGTACCCACGGTGCACACGGCAGGAGGGACCCCCCGCCCCTTGCGCCGGCACGGCCAGCGGAGCGGCCGCGGGCCAGGCGGCCGGGACCGGGACAGACAGACCGGGACAGACGGACTGTGCCGGAGCCGACACAGAGGCTGGGGCAGCCGCGAACGAGTGGGGGAACAAACGGGAATGGATGAGGTAATATTTCTATAAGCAAGATTGAAATGAAAGCGAGCTTTGAGATCCCTCAGTTACTGAACAACAGGAAAACAACGGTGTGGCCAGCTGAAGGTAATCCCCTTTGATGAAACAACACCTTCTGCCTGCAGACAGCTCCAAGGGGCCGAGCAGACCCTACTAGCTTGGCAGAAGGGGTCCAAAGAGGAGCTTTTAGGGTTTAAAATGTAACACAGTATGGTAATGTAGTGATTCTTATAGGCCGTATGGAAATGCTATAGCATTTGTGTATTGTACTAGATTGGTTAGTGAGAAGTAGAATATTCAACACAGAAGATGATTTATTATATTGTAATGGGAACTTCACTCTCTTGACCTTTTACTCACTTACCCCTTTTTACTCTTATGCTTTTGCTCTCTTACCTTTTTACGCTCTTACCCTCTCATCGTCTCAACCCCTCTCTTCTCTCAGGCCTGCTCTGAGCTGTGGCTGGCAGCTCCCAGCAGGCCCCTGCACCCAGGCCCTTTGCAATAAACCCCAAGTTCCAAAAGGCCCCTGCCCCCGGGCCCTTTGCAATAAACCCCAAGTTCCACAACCCGGCTTCAGAGATCACTCGTCCCGACCGTGCTACCCCCGATGCTCCTACAGGTAGAAACTCACTCACTAGTAAGGAAAAATCTTTCCAAAGCATTTTTTTCTATTTTTATCCTCCGAGTATTCCAACTTCTTTTGCTAAATTTCTACAGATTGGAGTTCAAATTACCATTTCTGACCAGTGCAGAGACAAATGATGAAACATTCCTGAGTTATTCTTACTCTTCAACTTATGGAAGTAGCCAGCACTCAATTTGCATGATCTAACCAAAGTAGCCATTTCACAGAAAAGCACTTTCTATAGCAATATTGAAAAACTATAGATTGAGGTAAAACCATCAAGTTTCTGCCCTCACTGCTGCAAAGTCACATGTTTGAAGACCATCCCACTGAATTTTCTAAAGATGTGTGAATGTGTCATCTGGACCACAGGAGATAAAGCAGGGTTAAAACGCTGGCTGAGCAAAACTGAAGTTAACAAACACAAGGTTCATCAACCTTGTAATAGAAGCTTGCAGAAACCTATCAACGCTTATCCAATAAAGCCCTGTGGCACTTTGTTCTTCCCACTCCTCCCAAATCTCCATCTGTCTGAGCCAGCATCAGCAGGAAATTTTGCACGGAAGCTTGCCAGATAAAATAGCTATATCATCTGCCATTAGTTTTAGAGAGTTATTCAAAAATAGATTAAAAATTATATATTATTTTTTAGCTGTGTCCTAAGTTAGGGATGGGCCAAGTCTTGTGTCTTTGTCTCACAGAAAGGTGGTTCATGTATCCTTTAATATCATATGTGCAAATATTTCCAATCTGCATTCTGCCTTATCAGAAGGCTAATTAATTACTTTATTATAGTATATTACATTACATCTAAACTGAATCTGCCAAGTACTCAAGCCTGCACACACCACACACTACTCGTTACTGTCACCCAACAGACCCAACACACACACACACTTGGCCCCGACAGGCCAAGGAAACAAAACACCATCACTTTGGGTGAACAATCTCCACGTTGCATTCTACTTCAGCACAAACAGAGGCACAGCAAATGAGATAAGAATTGTTTTTCCTTCATCTGAGGTTCAGAGAATGTGAATCCCAGAAATATTCTTGGGAAGAATTGTACCTTGCTTTTCTCTGTGAAGAGAAATGCGGTGACAGGTGCACCCTGGCCTCCAGGGCAAAGAATCACGGAATGGTTTGGGTGGGAAGGGACCTTGAGGTTTATCTTTGCTTTATCCAACACTTCAACAGGCAAGAGGGGGCTCATCTGCTTCAGAGCTGCTTGCTTTTCTCACACCTTTCACAAGCAAAGCCTGAAGCAAACCCTCCCAAGTTGCCCTATCGACCAGGGGACCCCTTAGCACTCGGTGACACTGCCAGCAAAACCTCAAACTTTTACTCACACAGGGACGAGGCCGTGCACTCAGTCGTAACCCAGATTCACTTTTTCCAACAGTAGCCTCGAACTTCCTTTGTTCTCTCTGCAGGCCTTTTTGCAAGCACACCGATTAACAGACTACACAAGTTTCACCAGCAGACTTCAGCTAAATCCAAAATTGGTTTCTACCCCGAGTAAAATTTCCAACCCCCTGTTCCAACCTGCGATGTTTGGAATTTTAAGAGGTGGCAGCCCACTCGAGATCAAAGGTCCCGGGCAGGGTGCAGGCCCACGGACACAGATGCCATCCCTTTTCCAAGGGAAACTAAACTCATCACCCCAGTTTCCTTACATCAGTTTGCCGAAGACGTTCACCGCTCCCAAGTCACTCAGAGTTCTCGTTGGCTGCAGACTCGGTCTTGGAGTTACGGAGTTACGCTTCCTCCTAACAGTCACCTCCTCACCTCAGCCCCCTGCTGCTGCGTCCCTTTCTCCACCCCTAACCCTACTCTATTTTCCAGCCCGCCCTTGCTCCATCCCTCACTCCGCTCTTAACCCGTCCCACCACACTTCCCGCTCCATCCGTTACTTCACCCACCGCCCACCCGTGAGTCCCCTGCAGCAGCACGCAGGAGCCCGAACCCTCGGAGGACGGCGCAGCTCTCGCAGCAGGACAACACCCAAGCGAGACAGGCAGGGACAACGTCTGTGGGCTGCAGGGTGTCACAAGGGGCTGCGGGCTGAGGGGAGGGGGCTGGAGAGTGACACAGAGGATGGGGGGAGCTGAGAGGCAGAAGGGGGCGTTAGGAGCAACTGGGAGGCTCCAGGGTGGCACAGAGATGCTGAGAGGCTGGGAGTGGGGAAATTGAGGGTGACAAAAAGAGAGTGAGGGGAAGCAGATGCCTTGAGGGGCAAAGTGGGGGCTGCTTGAGGGTGACAGGTGAACCACCCCTCACACCACCCCTAACCAGGTGGAGAGTGCACGGTGGAGGCCAGGGGGCCGAGGGACAATGTCAAAGGTTTCGGGGTGGCACGCAGACATTGCGGGCTGAGGAGGGGGAGGCTTGACAGATGGAGAGCTCACACTGAGGGTTAGGGGTACAAAAGACACAGGGTACCAGGTAGGGTTAGGGTACAGGTGCAGCAGCCCTCAACCCAACCCCAAGGTCACCCTAAAGAGCACCCTTAGGACCCCAGTTTTCCCCAACAGCAGCACAAGGCAGTAACCCCAATGCTGGGACATCCCCAGAACTCTCCCAGCAGCTGCAGGCAGCAACCCTAATAAAAAGGTAGCAATGATGTTTGTGGTCTAGAGAGTGACAGGTAGGAGTTGGGTGCTGAGCAGTTTTTTAGGGTTTTTTTTTTTAGGGTTTTTCTCATGGCTTTAAAAGGATATTTTAGGGCTTTTTTGGAGGAGTTTTCCAGGAATTTTCTGGTAACGTTTAGGATACTTTTAGGGCTTTTTCAGGGCTTTTAAAAGATTTTGTTAGGGTATTTTAAGGACTTCCTTAGTACTTTTAAGAATTGTTTGGGGGGGGATTTGGGTATTCTTGGGGTTTTTTTAGGACTATTGAGGGTATGTGGAGGACTTTTTAGGGTTAGGGTATTTTTAGGGTTTTTGAGGAAATTTTTAGGTTATTTAGGATCTTATCAGGGTATTTTAAGGATTTTGGGGTATTGTTTGAGCTCTTTTTGGACTATTTAGGGTATATTTAGGGATTTCTCAAGGTTCTTTGGGGATTTTTAGGGTTTTTTTAAAAGTAGGATATTTCCAGTGTATTCTAACAGCATTCTGAGGCTGTTTTTAGGTTTTCATGGGGTTTTTAGGACATTTTGAAGATTAGGAGGTTTTCAGGGAATTTTTAGGTTTTTTTAGGGTCTTTTCATGGCACAACACATGGAGGCTGAGGGGCAGCTTGAGGGGCACTGTGGGGGCCTGAGGGTGACAGAGGCTGGGAGCTGAGGGAGGAACAGGGAGAGGAGACAGCGGGTGACACACAGAGATGCTGAGGGTGGCAGGGGCAGCTGTAGGGTGACACAGAGAAGCTGGGGGCTGAGGGGCAAAGGAGAGGGGTCAAGGGTGACACACAGGAGCTGAGGGCTGGGGGGCAGAGGGACCGGTTGAGGGGTAAAGGGAGAGGGCTTGAGGGCTGGACAGTCCAGTGGAGATCAGGGGTACAGGGTACAGCTGTACCACCCCTCACCCCAGCCCTAACCTCAGCCTAAGCAGCCCCCCTAAAAACAGCCTTTTCCCCCAACAGCAGCACAACACAGCAGCCCTAACAGCGAGACCAGACAGCAACCCTCACACAGCAGCACAATGACAGAACCCTCAGAGGACAACAGACCCACTGCAAAAAGGTAGGGATGACATCTGTGGGCTAGACAGCAAGAGGTAGAGTTCGGAGACTGAGCACGTCTTTGTGAGGTTTCTTTCCAGGACTTTTAAAGGTATTTAGGAGATTTTGGAAGGGACTTTTCTGGGACTACTTAGGGTATTGTTGGGGCTTTTTCAAAGCCATTTTATGAGTCTTTAGCATATTTGGAAGATTACGGTCAGGGTCAGAGAAAACACCCTCCGAAAAGGCAGAGTTTTAGGACTGCAGGGGAACGCTTTAGCAAGGGGCCAGCAGCGGCACAGCGGGTCGGGTCCCACGCTGCCTGTCCGAAGGCTGTAAGTTTTAGACCCAGCTAAGTTGTTGTGGTTAGGGTTAGATGCTCTCAGCTTTGGTCTGGGAGAACTTCTGCACAGAAAAACTCACCCCCCGCATATCCCGACGCCAGTTTGCAGGAGGTGCTCGGCACTGCCAGGGCAGCCCGAGTTCTCGGCGGGGGCAGCTTTGCTCCCGGAGAAATCCTGCACTGGCCCTCTTCCCCGTAAAGCCAAACTCACCCCCGCTGCGCGTCGACGTCCGTTCGCAGGAGGCACGTGGCACTCCAAGGGCGGCGAGAGTTCTCGGCGTCGGCAGCCGCGGTCCGTGAGAAATCGTTCTCTGCAGTTTTGGAGGCCGAATCACAGTTTCGGCCACGGGCACACAGAGAGGAAAGATGGTTAATTTCCTTAGAAAGGAAAGTCTGGCACCCCATGGTTTAAGGGGCAGACGAAGGGCTGTGCAGGGGAAGGAACTCCTCACAGGACCTTTCTTCACCTCAAGCCCACTCCAAGGTTTAGCAGCCCCCGTGTGCCCAGCTGCTTTCAGAGGGTTACCCAGGCACACCCGCACAGGGAGCTGCTAGTCCAGAGGGGCTAACAGGGGCATCCCAAGGGTCCCTCCAGGAACTACGGTCGGAGCATCCAGCACGGACTAGGGAGCAGCCAGACCCACCCGGGCACGGAGCAACACTTTGAGAAAACGCCAAGGGAAGAGCCCTTTTGCCAAGGGGCAGCATCTGAGCAGGCCAGGCAGCATGTGGGGCTCCAGGAGAGGGCTTTCAACTTTCCCCTTTTACTGTGTCAGTCCCTCCCCAGGGCCCCCAGACCCTCCACAGCACTCCCAGACAGGAGAGGAGTTATTAGGAGAAAAAGGGTTTAGAAAAAAGGGAAAAAGCTTCCTTTTCCTTTATTCTTTCTGTTCAAACTGGGAGGAAGTCTGCTTCCCCTGCAATTTTAATGGTCTCAGTTGAAAGAACCCCTGCCTTTTTTATGCTGTCAGGGGTGTTAATTGACAGGGAGTCCTCATTTTCTATTATTTTCCAGTTTAAGTAGAAGGGGAAAATCTTGCCAATGTTTCTTATGGGTTTGAATTAAGGGTAGCCAGCCCCTTTTTGTTGTCCTGAGGCCTAAATTGAGGGAGAAGCCCAGCTATCCCTCCATAAGAGTTTGAACTGAGGGAAAAATCCCTCTTTTTTCATCACTGGAGAGATTTAAAGTGATGAAAACCCCTCTTTTCCCAGTATTAAGGAGAATAAATTAAAGGGCAGAAGCTATTTATTTGCTATTGTATTAGTTTCAGTAGAGGTAACTGCCCCATTTCCTCTGTTTAAGGGGTGCACTGGAAGGAAGCTCTGCCTTTTTCAGCATTTTAAGGGTTTAAAACTACATTTCACGGCCCTTCTTTCTGTGCCATAGGACCAAGTATCTCAGAGCAGGGTGAGCCTGGCATACACTTAACCCTTACACTGCCTGGGAAGCTTTTATTTTTCTTATTTTTACTTATAATGTAGATAGGCCTAATTAGAGGTCCCAAGGAGACTTAGACTATTCATATCATAAGCATTCTTTTCCACCCAGCATAGTCATACATGAAGTACTACTTAGTAGCCACTAAGGAATAATTATGTAAGTTAACAGCAAATTGCCCAATTTATCTAGTTATGCTGCCTAAACAGAAACTTTTATTTCTTATCAGTTTCCTGCCCTTTTACTCCAAGTAGTTGTTGCAAAAAAAGAAAGCACTGTTATTTTTCTGAAGAGTTTTCTTCTATAACAAGCCCTTTACTCCCCTTGACTTCAAGTCAGAGGAGCCAAACAGCAGCAGCTGCTCTGAGGGTTTTTATACCCGGTGGGATCAGCCCCCTCCCTTTTCCCGGGTGCCACGGGAACGAGAGGCGGGCACCATCAGGGGTATATTAACCCCAGCCTTTGCTCAGGGCCTTCATTCCCCCTCTGGGAGGTGCTGGGATAAAAGCTCTCCTCTCATTTCAGTCAAGAGGCTCTTTCAGCTTATTTCAGCTTGTTTTCAGCAGGTGTTTCTGGGTATCTAAAGCAACAGAGGCTTTGAAGATACTGTGAAGAAAACAGCATAGAATACAGGGCGTATTTAAGTTCATGATTTTGGGTTTTGTGTTTAGGGGTGGTGAAGTGCATTTGTAATTTCTGGTTTTGTTCTGATTTTGTTTTGTATTTTTTTTTTTTAGGAGGAGTGCAGCTTCCAGAGGCTCCAGGTTGTGTTAATTACAACACTTTTTTCAGCAGATTCGTTGTGTCACAGGAGGGATCTGCCCAGCGTCCAAGATGATGTTTGAGATTGAGGCTTCAGGTGAGTTGAGGATTGTGACTAGGAGAGGGAGGCTGAGCAGGTATCCAGTTAGGAGTTATTGTTGGGGGGGTGGTTTTGAAGGCAGCAGGGTGAGAAAGGGTGTTTATTTGAGCCCCCCACCCAAGGCCTTTTAGAAGCCGAGCAGAGGCATTCCCACGTCTTACAGCACACAAGGTCATCCACTGCACTCACAGGAATGCCATTTAACTTTGCCTTTCTCTAACCCAGGTGCCACTCACAATAATGGCCATAGCCTTGGAATCAGGATGAAGCAGGAGCCTGAAGGAGCCAGGCACACTCAGGAGAGGGCAAGTAGCTGACTTGCTGGGATTTGGCCCACATACCTCTGTACTCATACTTTGGTTTTGTTTTTCTTTATTGTAGCTGACCGAGAGGCTAACAGGCGATCACGGGGCCCTCCGAGGCAGACTCATTTCAGGCGCAACGTGGATCCACATCACCGATCATCCAAAAGATAAGTCAGGGCCACGGCCTGGAGATGGGATGATGGGAGAGTAGTGGGTTGGGAGTTCCTGGGACAGATTTAAAAATTAGCAGAGGGAAAAGCAATCTTCTCCAAGGGGCCTCTTAGGACAGCTAAAGGGAGAGGCTCCGCTTTTGATGGCAGCTTTCAGGCGGGCAGCGCAGAACAGTTCCGGTCCACGTCGTGTTGTCCAGTGTACCGTGTTACCTACTGTGTCTTTGGGGTCCCTTTTGCCTTTTCCCCTCGAGACCCTCACCACAAGCATAATGCGTCGTGTTTGTCGTCCCCCCGTTTGTCACGTTCCGTGTCACGGGTGTCCGCACACATTTGTGCCGGAGCTGCTCTGCCCTGCCGCATAGCCTGCTGCAATCGGACAAGTCCCAGGGACTTGCAGTTTGTGGGGTGTTGCTAGACTCTAGATGATATTCCTAGATAGACAGAAGATGTTTGGAGCTGTGAAGTTATCCTGCAGCCCTTTGACTTTTGTCCTCACTTTCTTTCAGACGCAGAAGCATAAAATCCAGGGCAAAATCCATCCACCCATCCCAAGTGAGGAGGTTCCCCCGAGCAGGTCAGTCACCGTTTGTCTCTGCAGGGAGAGTGTCAAGTGTGACTCTGTTACAGCACTTCTCTTTTTCTTTTTAGGAGGTAAAGCTGGACATCAGCAGTCAAGGTGAGCTGGGCAAGGTGAGCATTGAGTAGCGTACAGAAGCAGTTGTTATTGCTCCAGTCTCATTTTCTAAGCATCCGTTCCTGTTTCTGCGCTTTAGGCAATCCACTCGGAGTACGCCGAGCCCCAGTCACCAACCGGCCGACGCACCGGGTGCGCCGCTCTCCCGAGCCCTGCGGAAGAATCACGGGACTCGTCGATGAAGCCTCTGCCTCTTCTATTTAAAGGTGTCACCAGGGTAGCCTTGGGCACGGGCCGAGGAGTCAGGAGTCACGGTGAGTCGGGGAAGTAGGGAGGAGGAGCTAGGGTATGCTCAGGTTTCAGCAATGCCACATGACCTCGTCTCCTTTTAACCCAGGCTTACCCCGTGACAATGGCATCAGCCTCGGAGCGCGGCCAAAGGGTGCGGCCCCAGGAGTCGGGCATTCCTAGGAGAACGGTGAGTAGCAGAATTGTTGGGTTTTGGCCAGTGTGCCGCAGACATCATGCATTGATATTTGGATTTCTTTCATGTAGCTGACTAAGAAACAACAGGGAGTTGTTGAACAACAGTGCCAGCAGGAACTTCCCAGATGTTGAGGCTGCCTTCTTTTGCACCTGACACGGATAGGCATCCCCAGATGTCTGAGAGATAAGTAGAGGGCTACAACCCACAGAGGGGATGAAAGCGGGGCGCAGGGTAGGGACCCACCGGGAGGGGTTTTTGAGTCTTCTTTGGAGATAGGGGTGTCCATGAAGCGGACACCTTAGGCCCCATAAAAGGAAAGCCTGACTTTGGGTCCCAGCGCTGAGGCGCGCAGGGCAGAGCAGTCCCGGTGTGTATCGTGTCACTTGTCTTTTGTGTGTTATGTGTTGTTTGCATATGTCATGTCTTTTACCTTAGGCCTTGGTGGGGCCTGTCAGAAACCCTGGCATCATTGTTAGCATCTGTGATCTCTGCATTCCTTGGCCTGGCACCAATGCCATAGAACTTTTGACTCGGGAGCTCAGACAGGCATCAGACTATCTTGTCTCTTTAGAAGCATCCGGTCAGATGTCTTTTCAGGTCTTGTTCTGAGCTGTATGGACAGCTATACCCCACCAGGATCCATTAAGGCGGACTAGGACTCGAAAGAACATGAGGGCAGGTAGAGGCTTCTGGCTGTATCATTCTTGGGCATCCATCTTTGCAGTTCTTGGAATAAATCATTCAGTTAGCATCTTCTTCCTCCAGGTTTCTCTGAGCCTCATCAGCTCACCATCGGTCTCCCCTTGCTCATCTCCTTTTGCATCTTCTCAGTCCTCGCAGCCATTTTCCTTGCCAGGAGATTTCTGTCCGTGTCGTGTTCCCGTCGTTTGTCACGTCCCGTCCCGTGTCACGGGTGTCTGCACACATTTGTGCCGGAGCTGCTCTGCCCTGCCACATAGCCTGGTGCAATAGGAGAAGTCCCGGGGACTTGAAGTTTGTAATGCGGGGTGTAGTTGGACCCTAGATGGACACAAGATATCTGGAGCTTTTAAGTTATCCTGCAACAGTTTGACCCTTGTCCTAACTTTTTTTTCAGATTCAGATGGATTAAATCTGTGCCAGAGGGCCCCATCCCAGGTGAGTGGTTTCCCCCGAGCAGGTGAGGCACCATTTGTCTCTGCAGCAGAAGTGTATGTGGTGACTCTGTTACAGCTCTGTTCTTTGTCTTTCTTTTTAGGAACTAAGTCTGGATACCAGCAGTCAAGGTGAGCAGTGGAGAGAAGTAGCTGTTATTGCTCCAGTCTCAGTTTCTGGTGCTGCTCTAAGCTTCCATTCTCTTTTTTGTACTTTAGGCAATCCACTCGGAGCCTGTCAAGCCCTCGTCACCAGCCGGCCGATGCACCGGGTTCCCTGCACGTGTGAGCCCTGTGGATGCATTACAGGACCTGGCGATGAAACCCTGAACTCTTCTATTTAAAGGTGCCATCCAGGTGGCCTTCAGCAGCTGCTGAGGAGTTGCGGTGAGTAGGGGAAGTAGGGAGGAGGAGCCAGGTTCCACTCAGGTTTCAGCCATGCCAAATCACCTCCTCTCCTCTTAACTCAGGCACCCCCTGTGACGACAGCCTCGGTCTCCGAGCATGCCCGAAGCGTGTGGCCCGAGCAGCTGAGCATTCTTAGGGGAAGGGTGAGTAGCACACTTGTGGGGTTTTGGCCAATGGGCTGCCAAGATCGGGCATTGATGTTTGGTTTTCTTTAATACAGCTGTCTAAGAGACACCAGCCCGGTGCCAGCAGGACCTTCCCAGCTGACGAAGTGGCCTTTCTTCGCACCGGAGACCGGCATCCTCAGATGTCCGAGAGATAAGTAGAGGGCCACGACCCACAGAGGGGATGAAAGCAGGGTGCTGGTTTGGGAATTACTGGGAGGGGTTTTTGAGTCCGCTTTGGAGGTGGGGGGTGTCTATGAAGCGGCCCCTTAGGCTCCATAAAAGGAAAGCCTGACTTTTGATCACAGTGCTGAGGTGCGCAGGGCAGAGCAGTCCCGGTGTGTATCGTGTCACTTGTCTTTTGTGTATTATGTGTTGTTTGCATATGTCATGTCTTTTACCTTAGGCCTTGGTGGGGCCTGTCAGAAACCCTGGCATCATTGTTAGCATCTGTGATCTCTGCATTCCTTGGCCTGGCACCCATGCCATAGAACTTTTGACTCGGGAGCTCAGACAGGCATCAGACTATCTTGTCTCTTTAGAAGCATCCGGTCAGATGTCTTTTCAGGTCTTGTTCTGAGCTGTATGGACAGCTATACCCCACCAGGATCCATTAAGGCAGACTTGGACTTGAAAGAATGTGAGGGCAGGTAGAGGCTTCTGACCGTAGGATTCTTGGGCATCCATTTTTTCAGTTCTTGGAATAAATCATTCAGTTAGCATCTTCTTCCTTCAGTGTTTTCTGAGCCTCGTCAGCTTGCCATCGGTCTCACCTCGGTCATCTCATTTGGCATCTTCTCAGTCCTTGCAGTCATCCTTCTTGCCTAGAGATTTGTCTGTTGTGTGCCCATTGTTTGTCGTGTCCTGTCTGTCCCGTGTCACAGGTGTCAGCACACACATTTGTGCCGGAGCTGCTCTGCCCTGCCACATAGCCTGGTGTAATAGGAGAAGCCCCGGCGAGTTGAAGGTTGTAATGTGGGCTGTACTTGGACTCTAGATGCTATTCCTATATTGACCTAAGGTGTTTGCAGCTTTTGAGGTATCCTGCAGGTGTTTGACATATGTTCTAACTTTCTTTCAGGTGCAGATGCATTGCATCCATGGCAGAGCCCCCCATCCTGGGTGTGGGGGTTCCCACAAGCAGGTCAGTCACCATTTGTCTGTGCAGGGGGAGTGTCAAGTGTGACCCTATTACAGCGCTGTTTTTTGTCTTTATTTTTAGGAAGTATAGCTGGATCCCAGCAGTCAAGTTCAAGAGAGCAAGGTGAGCAGTAGCCTTTCTTGTTGCTGAGGTCTGAATTCTACGGGGGCAAGTCTAAGTCTCCATTCTCGTTTTTGTGCCTTAGGCAATCCACTCAGAGCACGCCAAGCTCCCATCCCCAACCGGCAGACGGACTGAATTTTCCACCCTGATGAGCCCTGTCTTCTGGGTAGCAGTCAGGAACCACCGAGGAGTTGCGGTGAGTCAGGGAAGTAGGGAGGAGGACCGAGGGTCCAGTCAGTTTTCAGCAATGCCACATCACCTCCTGTCTTTTTAACCCAGGCGTACCCCACGACGACGGTGTCGGCCTCCGAGCGTGCCCAAAGCGTGTGACCGGAGGAGCCGGGCCTTCTTGGGAGAAGGGTGAGTAGCAGACTTGTGGGGTTTTGGCCGATGGGCTGCCAAGATCGGGCACTGATGTTTGGTTTTCTTTAATATAGCTGTCTAAGAGACACCAGCCCGGTGCCAGCAGGACCTTCCCAGCCGGCCTTTCTTCGCACCTGACACGGACCGGCATCCTCAGATGTCCGAGAGATAAGTAGAGGGCTCCGACCCAGAGGGGATGAAAGCAAGGTGCTGGGTTGGGACTCCTGGGATCGGGGAGGGGAGGTCTTGAGTTGGCTCTGGAGATGAGGGTAGCCAAGAAGTGGCCCCTTAGGCCCCCTAAAAGCAAAGTCTCACTTTGGATCACAGTGCTGAGGTGCACAGGGCAGACCAGTCCCGGTGTGTATTGTGTCACTTGTCTACCGTGCATTATGTCTTGTTTGGGTGTCTCATGCCTTTTATCTTAGCCCTTTGAGGGGCCTATCAGAAACCTCGGCAGTATTCTTAGCAGCCACAATCTCCACATTTCTTTGGCCTGGCACCCAGGCCATAAAACTTTTGACTCGGGAGCTCAGACAGGCATCAGAATTGCAACTCTTTGTAAGCATCCAGTCAGATGTCTTTTCAGGTCTTGTTCTGAGCTGTATGGACAGCTGCACCCTGCAAGGTTCTATTATGGTGGATTAGGACTTGTAAGAATGTGAGGGCAGGTAGAGGCTTCTGACCGTAGGGCTCCTGTGCATTCATCTTTGCAGTTCTTGGACTAAAACATTCAGTTTAGCATCTTCCTTCTCCAGGGCACTCTGAGCCTTATCAGCTCGCCATCGGTCTGTCTTACCTCGGTCATCTCATTTGGCATCTTCTCAGTCCTCGCAGTCATCCTTCTTGCCTAGAGATTTCTGTTTGTGTCTTGTGCCCATTGTTTGTCGTGTCCCGTCTGTCCCGTGTCACAGGTGTCAGCACACACATTTGTGCCGGAGCTGCTCTGCCCTGCCGCATAGCCTGGTGTAATAGGAGAAGCCCCGGCGAGTTGAAGGTGTAATGTGGGCTGTACTTGGACTCTAGATGCTATTCCTAGGTTGACATAAGGTGTTTGCAGCTTTTGAGTTATTGTGCATGTGTTTGACATATGTTCTACCTTTCTTTCAGGTGCAGATGAATTACATCTGTGGCAGAGGGTTATGGTTACGAGGTGCCAGGCCTTCTTAGGAGAACGGTGAGTAGCAGACTTGTGGGGTTTTGGCCGATGTGGTGCCAAGGTCAGGCGTGGATGTTTGGTTTTCTTTAATATAGCTGTCTAAGAGACAACAGCCCGGTGACAGCACAACTTCCCAGCCGGCGAGGCGGCCTTTCTTCGCACCCGACACGGACCGGCATCCCCAGATGTCTGAGAGATAAGTAGAGGGCCACGACCCACAGAGGGGATGAAAGCGAGGTGCTGGGTTGGCACTCCTGGGATGGGGGAGGTTTTGAGTTGGCTCTGGAGATGAGGGTAGCCAAGAAGTGGCCCCTTAGGCCCCCTAAAAGCAAAATCTCACTTTTGATTACCATGCTGAGGTGAGCAGGGCAGAGCAGTCCCGGTGTGTGTTGTGTCACTTGTCTGTTGTGCATTATGTCTTGTTTAGCTGTCTCATGTCTTTTATCTTAGCCCTTTGAGGGGCCTATCAGAAACCTTGGCACCAGTCTTAGCATCTGTGCTCTCAGCGTTCCTTGGCCTGGCACCCATGCCATAGAACTTTTGACTCGGGAGCTCAGACTCTCATCTCTTTTTATAAGCATCCAGTCAGCTGTTTTCTCAGGTCTTGTTCTGAGCTGTATGGACAGCTATACCCCACCAGGATCCATTATGGTGGACTAGGACTTGTAAGAATGTGAGGGCAGGTAGAGGCTTCTGGCTGTAGGATTCTTCGGCATCCATCTTTGCAGTTCTTGGAATAAATCATTCAGTTAGCATCTTTTTCCTCCCGGGTTCTCTGAGCCTCATCAGCCCACCATCAGTTTCACCTCGGTCATCTCATTTTGCATTCTCTCAGTCCTCACAGCCATTTTCCTTGCCAGGAGATTTCTGTCCGTGTCGCGTCCCCGTCGTCTGTCACGTCCCGTCCCGTGTCACGGGTGTCAGCACACACATTTGTGCCGGAGCTGCGCTGCCCTGCCGCGTAGCCTGGTGCAATAGGAGAAGTCCTGGGGACTTGAAGTTTGTAATGTGGGGTGTAGTTGGACTCTAGATGGGATTTGTAAATGGACAAGATATCTGGAGCTCTTAAGTTATCCTGCAACAGTTTGACTCTTGTCCTAACCTTTTCTCAGATTCAGATGGATTAAATCCGTGCCAGAGGGCCCCATCCCGGGTGAGGGGATTCCCCCAAGCAGGTGAGGCACTACTTGTTTCTGTAGAGGAAGCATAATTGGTGGCTGTTACAGCATTGTTCTTTGTCTCTCTTTTTAGGAAGTTAAAGCCGAGAGCAGCAGTCAAGGCCAAGTGGGCGAGGTGAGCATTGACTAGCGTACAGAAGCAATTGTTATTGCTGAGGTCTCAGTTTCTGGTGCAGCTTTAAGCTTCTCTTTTTTTTTTTTATTTTAGGTGGTCCGCTTGCAATCTATCCTAGCTGAGCATATCCGTGCCAGGTGGGTGCGAGCTTAAGGTATTGGTGTGGCATATTTGTCAGATTTGGGAGGTTGTGTTTTCACAGTATCTCAGCATGCTTTTCTGCTTTGTTACTTTGCAGGTGCTGTCGCTGCCCTAGGTACGCCAAGGAACAGAGGAGGGCAGGTGAGTCGGCGTTTAGGCAGGCTGACTCATAGGTGAATGTTATGCAGCAGCATGCTAAGCGTGTACCTTTTCTCTTTGCAGGTATCTTCTGGCCAGCCTCTGGAGTCAAATCAAGATTTGAGGTGAGCCGGGGCAGTGGTGCGGAGGAGTCCCGGGGATTACTGTTGTTGAGGGCAATAGTCACCTTTTCTGTTTTGTCTTAGGTACCCTGAGGAGGCTCTTACCCAAAGCTTAGAAACGGCAACACCGAAGCACACGTGGAGAACATATCAACGTCCACGTGCGACCGAGGATGGATTTTGTCCGCTCCTCTTCCAAAAGCTAAGTGTCGGGGCCAGCGGTTGGGAGAAGGGGACAAACCTTTACTATCACAGGGGGCAATTTCACGTCAGCTTAGCGGAGAGGTCTGTAGCGGGACAGGCTCTCTGGAAGTAAAGGGAGAGGGTTTCTCCTCAGCCTCACCAGAGCCTTTGACGGGCAGGGCAGTTCCAACCCATCTCCACGTTCTCGGGAACTTTGCGTCGTCCGCCTTCCTCGACTCGACGTCGTCATGGATATTTCCCCTGAGGAGCTCGCCTTCAGGTCTGGAGCTACAGCCACGGTCACCTGGCAGTCGGCTTCCTTCTCTAGGCTCGCCGAGCCTCTCGAGCATCCTCTTAACTGCTTCGGCACTAACTTCTTTTAATGAGTTACGTTTCATCATCACGTGCCATCATCATAGGGCTTTCTTTCCTTTGGTATCATCGGCCTCTGGCTCATCTTGCGCTACGAATCTTGGGTCCATAAGTTGAAAGTGCTAGGCAGTTTACTCGTGTCTCTGTTATGCCATCCGTGTCTATGTTGTGTCGTCCGTGTTATGTAGTCTGTGTCTATTGTCTTCCGTGTCATAGGCCTCTCTTACATCTCGATGCTTTACAGGCACTATCTTGTGCCATATAGGCAGTATTTTCCTCACATTCCTTCCCAGATATAGCTTATTCTGGCATCTTTACATTTTTACTCTTTGAGACAGGAAAGGATTACAAGATTTTCTCATCCATCTTCCTTCTCGCTACCAGTTTTGGTAGTGCTTTTTTTTCCATGCCATTATCTTGGACTTCTAGAGGGAGCGTCTTACACCCTCCTCAAGTGACTGCAGTTGTTCTGTAGGTTCCATCTTCTCAAAGGGTATGGGGCCCAACAATTAATCTTCCACAGAGTTATCTCAAGTCTTGGCTTATATTGCGTGTACCTATGTTGGCTTGTATTGTGTGTACCTATATTGCATGTACCTTTGTTGGCTTATATTGTATAGGCTTATATTGTATATACTTATATTGCGTGTACCTGTGTTGGCTTGTATTGTGTGTACCTGTATTGCATGTACCTTTGTTGGCTTATATTGTATAGGCTTATATTGTATATACTTATATTGCGTGTACCTGTGTCGGCTTATATTGTGTCTACTTACACTGTATGTACACTTGCACTGTATGCATAATATACTGTACTTATAATATACCACTTATGATTGGAGCTGCCCTGCCCTGGCATGTAGTCATAGTTAGGTAGAACAGTTGTAAAAACTTTACTATTCATCTGTCTTTTATGGGATTTTGGGTCGAAAATTTATTGGTCCAGAGTGGGGAAAATTCCTAGCTGTCAGCCACAAGTTGACGAATTCCTGTTGTCTCACAGGTCCTCGAGGCTACCGATTTCCCCAGAATCTACCATTTGACGTCAAGGAGCAGCAGCCAGAAGACGCGTCGAAGCACGTTCTTCAGCGTCTCGAGTAAGGGCCATAGTGAGCCTGTAAGCAGGAAGAGCGTGTGAGTGTGTGTGAGAGCACATGACTGTGTGTGTCTGTGTCCACTCGTCTCTGTGTGTGTGAGCACATGCTGACTAGTTTTAACATTGTGTATGTGACTTTTGCTTTTCAGGTTTTGTAATTCATTTTTAAATTTAGAATAAAAAATCCCCAGCCGGGGGGGTTTTTTTTTTTTCCTCCCGGCTGGGTTTTTTTTTCCTCGGTCCCGGTCGGTCTGAGAGGCGACGTTCGTCGCCAAAGTTTGGGCACGGACCATCCAGGGACCGGGGTTTTTGTCAGGCAGGAGGATTTTTTTGGAGGCTCCCGGGACCCACATTCCCGAGGAGCGGCTCAAATGTGTGCCGGGGGTTAGCAGAGAGGTTGAGGTGTGAGCGAGGGTGGGTTTGTGTGTAAGCTGAAGGAGGTGTGTGTGTGTGTGTGTGTATGTGTGTGTTGAAGGGTTGTAACCTTATATGACTTTTGCTTTTCAGGTTTTTCAAATCATTTTTAAATTTAGAATAAAAAATCCCCAGCCGGGGGGGTTTTTTTTTTTTCCCCCCGGCTGGGTTTTTTTTTCCCGGGTCCCGGTCGGTCTGCGAGGCAACATTCATCACCAAAGTTTGGGCGCAGACCGTCCAGGGACCGGGGTTTTCGTCAGGCAGGAGGATTTTTTGGAGGCTCCCGGGAACCACGTTCCCGAGGAGCGGCACAAATGCGTGCCGGGGGTTAGCAGACCAGTTGAGGTGAGAGTCAGCGTGGGTTTGTGTGTAAGCTGAAGGAAGTGTGTGTGTGTTGAAGGGTTCTAGGGTTGTAACCTTGTATGACTTTTGCTTTTCAGGTTTTTCAAATCATTTTTAAATTTAGAATAAAAAATCCCCAGCTGGGGTTTTTTTTTTTCCCCCCGGCTGGGTTTTTTTTTCCCGGGTCCCGGTCAGTCTGCGAGGCAATGTTCATCGCCAAAGTTTGGGCGTGGACTGTCCAGGGACCGGGGTTTTCGTCAGGCAGGAGGATTTTTTTGGAGGCTCCCGGGACCCACGTTCCCGAGGAGCGGCTCAAATGAGTGCCGGGGGTTAGCAGAGAGGTTGATGTGTGAGCGAGGGTGGGTTTGTGTGTAAGCTGAAGGACGTGTGTGTGTGTGTATGTGTGTGTTGAAGGGTTGTAACCTTATATGTTGTGTGTGTTTGTGTGTAAGCTGAAGGAGGTGTGTGTGTGTGTGTGTATGTGTGTGTTGAAGGGTTGTAACCCTTATATGACTTTTGCTTTTCAGGTTTTTCAAATCATTTTTAAATTTAGAATAAAAAATCCCCAGCCGGGGGGTTTTTTTTTTTTTCCCCCCGGCTGGGTTTTTTTTTCCCGGGTCCCAGTCGGTCTGCGAGGCAACATTCATCACCAAAGTTTGGGCGCAGACCGTCCAGGGACCGGGGTTTTCGTCAGGCAGGAGGATTTTTTGGAGGCACCTGGGAACTGCGTTCCTGAGGACCAATGATTGCTGGGGAGTAATTTAGCAGTTGTGATGGCAGTGATGGTGAGTTTGTGTGTAAGCTGAAGGGGGTGTTAATGGTAGATGAGTGTTGTTTTCTGTGTGCTTTTGTTGTTTTGCGTTTCCTGTAACAATAAATCAACATCTAATGAAAATAGAAAAAGGTTATTGCTTTGTGTTAATATGTGTATTGCTCTGTATTGCATTTGCCTTACCTGCTGCATTTTGCTGTGCTGCTCTGTATTGCTGCTCTGTATTGCTGCTCTGTATTGCTGCTCTGTATTGCTGCTCTGTATTGCTGCTCTGTATTGCTGCTCTGTATTGCTGCTCTGTATTGCTGCTCTGTATTGCTGCTCTGTATTGCTGCTCTGTATTGCATTTGCATTAACTGCTTCATTTTGCTGTATTGCTCTATATGTAAATTAGACTTTTAGCAGTGTGTCTATGCATTGTGTCTGCACTTGCATTTGTATACACTGTTTCCATCTATTTTGCTGATGTATAAATAAAAGCATTCTTTCAATAAAGTTGTCACCCTTAATAAAGATACCCCCTGCCCTTCCTTTCCCCACCGTGGCTCCTGTCTTTTTTTGGTGTGGTTTTGTCATTTCTTTCCACTGTATTTCTTCCTTTTGCTCCTCACTTTACTGTTCTATTTCTAACTTAACTTCCATCTATCTCTAACCCTTTGTTTCTGTTTTCCTTATCACTGTCAATCTCAGTCTTCTTGCTTCTTTTTCTCTCTGTGTTCTCCTTTTCCTTGGTTTGTGTTTTTTTTTGCTCTTAGTCTTTTCCTTTTTCACCCCACTCCTAAGTTTTCACTTTAATCCTAACCACTTTCCTTTCCCTCTAACTCCTGTCCTTCTTCAGTTCTCCCACCCTCCTTTTCCTGTCTCACTCTGTCTTTCTGTTTTATTTTCTTCTCTGTCTTTTCCTCTCTGTCTCCTCTCCCTCTCTGTCTTCTCCCTCTGTCTCTGTTCTCTCCTCATCTCTTCTTTCTCTGTCTTTGTCCCTGTGTTCTCTTCTCTCTCTGTCTTTTCTCCTCTCCCTCTATTTTTTCCAACTCTTTGCCTCTCTCTCTTTTCTCTTTGTTTTTCTCTCTCTCTCCTTCTTCCCCCCTCTCTCTGTCTCCATCTCTTTTCTCTCTCCGTCTCTTTTCTCTCTCCTTCTCTTTTCTCTCTCCTCTCCCCCTCTCTCTCTCCTTCTCTTTTTTCTCCTCCTTCTCTCTCTCTCTCCTTCTCTCTCTCTCTCTTTCCTTGTCTTTCTAACTTTGTTTTCCTTTCTAGCTTTAGTTTAAAAAAGCAGCAGTAGAAACTTTCAGGCTCCCTGGGAGTAAAAAAAAAAAAAAAAAAATTAAAAAACCAAACCATTTACTCCCTGGGAGCCTGAAATTTCCTACTGCTGCACCGGACATATAGTTTTTTCTTCTTTTTACTATATACAGTATATAGGGATCCCACCTGTCAGCAATTAATACTAATCAGTAGTCCCCACCCACAGACACACCCCTCCCATAGTGCTCCCACCCCTACATCCCACACACACCACCCCCATGGCTGCCCCCCCCTCACCAGACCCACCCCCTGCAATCCAGCACCCCAGCCCATGCCATTTACATATAGATCATGCAGTCACAGCACCACCTGCCGTTTACTCGCGAGTACTGCACTCACAGCGCCCCCTGCCGTCTGCAACCGGGTACTACATGCACAGCGCCACCTGCTGCTTGCCGGCCGGTACTGCACGCACAGCGCCACCTGCTGCTTGCCGGCCGGTACTGCACGCACAGCGCCACCTGCTGCTCGCCGGCCGGTACTGCACGCACAGCGCCACCTGCTGCTCGCCGGCCGGTACTGCACGCACAGCGCCCCCTGCTGCTCGCCGGCCGGTACTGCACTCACAGCGCCCCCTGCTGCCTACCCCGCAGTACTGCACCCGCGGCGCACCCCCGATGACGTCACCCGCGCGACACGCCCCAGAAAGGACCCCACTGCACAGGCGTCCCCGGCAATCGCCCGATCGAAACAGCGCCACCCCCCCCGCACCCCCCAGACCCCCACGCGCGCCGCCGCCGACCCCACACGAACCGGAACGCCATTCCGGCCCCGCGCAACCCGCGAAAAGCGCGCAAAACCCGCCCAAAACCCCCAAAAAAATTCCGGTCCCGGCGGCCGCCATTTTGTCGCAAATGACGTCACCCGGCCCCCGCCGCCATGTTGGTTCCCGTACCACGTGACCCCCCCTCGCGGCCGCCATCTTGCCCCCCCGCACCACGTCACCCCCCACGGCCGCCATTTTGCTGACGTAAATGACGTCTGCGGCCGCCATTTTACCGTAAATGACGTCACAGAGCACTGGCCGCCATCTTGTCCCCCCGGTCACGTGACCCCCGGTCGCCGCCATCTTGGTCAGCAGTCACGTGACCGACTGGCGGGCGCCATCTTGCCCCCCGTACCACGTGACCCCCCCTCGCGGCCGCCATATTGCCCCCCCACACCACGTGATCCCCCGCGGCCGCCATCTTGTCCCCCGTACCACGTGACCCCCTCACAGCCGCCATATTGCCGTAAATGACGTCACCCCGCACGGCCGCCATATTGCCGTAAATGACGTCACCCCGCACGGCCGCCATCTTGTCTCTCGGGTCACATGACCCCCGGCGGCCGCCATCTTGGCTGCCGTACCACGTGACCCCCTGGGCGCCGCCATATTGAATGACATCACAGTGCTCGCCATCTTGATTCCCGATCACGTGACCGCCGCCATCTTGGTCCGCATCACGTGACGGCCTGGGGGCGGCCATCTTGGTTCCCGGACCACATGACCCCCTGGGCGCCGCCATATTGGACGCCACCACGTGACCGTATGGGCGCCGCCATCTTGGACGCGTCATCACGACGTCACGACGGCCGCCATATTGGTCCCCCATCACGTGACCGCCTGCCCACCGCCATCTTGTTGCCGTAAATGACGTCACCCCCTACGGCTACCACGTTGCCGTAAATGACGTCACCGGCCGCCATTTTGCCGTAAATGACGTCACAGAGCACTCGCCGTCATCACAGCTGTCGAGTCACGTGACTCCCGCCCGCCGCCATCTTGGTCCCCAGTCACGTGACCCCATGGGGGCCGCCATCTTGGTTCCGTACCACGTGACCCCATGGGGGCCGCCATGTTGTACGACATCACGTGACCCCATGGGCGCCGCCATCTTGTTGAGTCATCATGACGTCACGGGTTAGGGTTAGGGTTAGGGTTAGGGTTAGGGTTAGGGTTAGGGTTAGGGTTAGGGTTAGGGTTAGGGTTAGGGTTAGGGTTAGGGTTAGGGTTAGGGTTAGGGTTAGGGCCTAGGGTTAGGGTTAGGGTTAGGGTTAGGGTTAGGGTTAGGGTTAGGGTTAGGGTTAGGGTTAGGGTTAGGGTTAGGGTTAGGGTTAGGGTTAGGGTTAGGGTTAGGGTTAGGGTTAGGGTTAGGGTTAGGGTTAGGGTTAGGGTTAGGGCCTAGGGTTAGGGCCTAGGGTTAGGGTTAGGGTTAGGGTTAGGGTTAGGGTTAGGGTTAGGGTTAGGGTTAGGGTTAGGGTTAGGGTTAGGGTTAGGGTTAGGGTTAGGGTTAGGGTTAGGGTTAGGGTTAGGGTTAGGGTTAGGGTTAGGGTTAGGGTTAGGGTTAGGGTTAGGGTTAGGGTTAGGGTTAGGGTTAGGGTTAGGGTTAGGGTTAGGGTTAGGGTTAGGGTTAGGGTTAGGGTTAGGGTTAGGGTTAGGGTTAGGGTTAGGGTTAGGGTTAGGGTTAGGGTTAGGGTTAGGGTTAGGGTTAGGGTTAGGGTTAGGGTTAGGGTTAGGGTTAGGGTTAGGGTTAGGGTTAGGGTTAGGGTTAGGGTTAGGGTTAGGGTTAGGGTTAGGGTTAGGGTTAGGGTTAGGGTTAGGGTTAGGGTTAGGGTTAGGGTTAGGGTTAGGGTTAGGGTTAGGGTTAGGGTTAGGGTTAGGGTTAGGGTTAGGGTTAGGGTTAGGGTTAGGGTTAGGGTTAGGGTTAGGGTTAGGGTTAGGGTTAGGGTTAGGGTTAGGGTTAGGGTTAGGGTTAGGGTTAGGGTTAGGGTTAGGGTTAGGGTTAGGGTTAGGGTTAGGGTTAGGGTTAGGGTTAGGGTTAGGGTTAGGGTTAGGGTTAGGGTTAGGGTTAGGGTTAGGGTTAGGGTTAGGGTTAGGGTTAGGGTTAGGGTTAGGGTTAGGGTTAGGGTTAGGGTTAGGGTTAGGGTTAGGGTTAGGGTTAGGGTTAGGGTTAGGGTTAGGGTTAGGGTTAGGGTTAGGGTTAGGGTTAGGGTTAGGGTTAGGGTTAGGGTTAGGGTTAGGGTTAGGGTTAGGGTTAGGGTTAGGGTTAGGGTTAGGGTTAGGGTTAGGGTTAGGGTTAGGGTTAGGGTTAGGGTTAGGGTTAGGGTTAGGGTTAGGGTTAGGGTTAGGGTTAGGGTTAGGGTTAGGGTTAGGGTTAGGGTTAGGGTTAGGGTTAGGGTTAGGGTTAGGGTTAGGGTTAGGGTTAGGGTTAGGGTTAGGGTTAGGGTTAGGGTTAGGGTTAGGGTTAGGGTTAGGGTTAGGGTTAGGGTTAGGGTTAGGGTTAGGGTTAGGGTTAGGGTTAGGGTTAGGGTTAGGGTTAGGGTTAGGGTTAGGGTTAGGGTTAGGGTTAGGGTTAGGGTTAGGGTTAGGGTTAGGGTTAGGGTTAGGGTTAGGGTTAGGGTTAGGGTTAGGGTTAGGGTTAGGGTTAGGGTTAGGGTTAGGGTTAGGGTTAGGGTTAGGGTTAGGGTTAGGGTTAGGGTTAGGGTTAGGGTTAGGGTTAGGGTTAGGGTTAGGGTTAGGGTTAGGGTTAGGGTTAGGGTTAGGGTTAGGGTTAGGGTTAGGGTTAGGGTTAGGGTTAGGGTTAGGGTTAGGGTTAGGGTTAGGGTTAGGGTTAGGGTTAGGGTTAGGGTTAGGGTTAGGGTTAGGGTTAGGGTTAGGGTTAGGGTTAGGGTTAGGGTTAGGGTTAGGGTTAGGGTTAGGGTTAGGGTTAGGGTTAGGGTTAGGGTTAGGGTTAGGGTTAGGGTTAGGGTTAGGGTTAGGGTTAGGGTTAGGGTTAGGGTTAGGGTTAGGGTTAGGGTTAGGGTTAGGGTTAGGGTTAGGGTTAGGGTTAGGGTTAGGGTTAGGGTTAGGGTTAGGGTTAGGGTTAGGGTTAGGGTTAGGGTTAGGGTTAGGGTTAGGGTTAGGGTTAGGGTTAGGGTTAGGGTTAGGGTTAGGGTTAGGGTTAGGGTTAGGGTTAGGGTTAGGGTTAGGGTTAGGGTTAGGGTTAGGGTTAGGGTTAGGGTTAGGGTTAGGGTTAGGGTTAGGGTTAGGGTTAGGGTTAGGGTTAGGGTTAGGGTTAGGGTTAGGGTTAGGGTTAGGGTTAGGGTTAGGGTTAGGGTTAGGGTTAGGGTTAGGGTTAGGGTTAGGGTTAGGGTTAGGGTTAGGGTTAGGGTTAGGGTTAGGGTTAGGGTTAGGGTTAGGGTTAGGGTTAGGGTTAGGGTTAGGGTTAGGGTTAGGGTTAGGGTTAGGGTTAGGGTTAGGGTTAGGGTTAGGGTTAGGGTTAGGGTTAGGGTTAGGGTTAGGGTTAGGGTTAGGGTTAGGGTTAGGGTTAGGGTTAGGGTTAGGGTTAGGGTTAGGGTTAGGGTTAGGGTTAGGGTTAGGGTTAGGGTTAGGGTTAGGGTTAGGGTTAGGGTTAGGGTTAGGGTTAGGGTTAGGGTTAGGGTTAGGGTTAGGGTTAGGGTTAGGGTTAGGGTTAGGGTTAGGGTTAGGGTTAGGGTTAGGGTTAGGGTTAGGGTTAGGGTTAGGGTTAGGGTTAGGGTTAGGGTTAGGGTTAGGGTTAGGGTTAGGGTTAGGGTTAGGGTTAGGGTTAGGGTTAGGGTTAGGGTTAGGGTTAGGGTTAGGGTTAGGGTTAGGGTTAGGGTTAGGGTTAGGGTTAGGGTTAGGGTTAGGGTTAGGGTTAGGGTTAGGGTTAGGGTTAGGGTTAGGGTTAGGGTTAGGGTTAGGGTTAGGGTTAGGGTTAGGGTTAGGGTTAGGGTTAGGGTTAGGGTTAGGGTTAGGGTTAGGGTTAGGGTTAGGGTTAGGGTTAGGGTTAGGGTTAGGGTTAGGGTTAGGGTTAGGGTTAGGGTTAGGGTTAGGGTTAGGGTTAGGGTTAGGGTTAGGGTTAGGGTTAGGGTTAGGGTTAGGGTTAGGGTTAGGGTTAGGGTTAGGGTTAGGGTTAGGGTTAGGGTTAGGGTTAGGGTTAGGGTTAGGGTTAGGGTTAGGGTTAGGGTTAGGGTTAGGGTTAGGGTTAGGGTTAGGGTTAGGGTTAGGGTTAGGGTTAGGGTTAGGGTTAGGGTTAGGGTTAGGGTTAGGGTTAGGGTTAGGGTTAGGGTTAGGGTTAGGGTTAGGGTTAGGGTTAGGGTTAGGGTTAGGGTTAGGGTTAGGGTTAGGGTTAGGGTTAGGGTTAGGGTTAGGGTTAGGGTTAGGGTTAGGGTTAGGGTTAGGGTTAGGGTTAGGGTTAGGGTTAGGGTTAGGGTTAGGGTTAGGGTTAGGGTTAGGGTTAGGGTTAGGGTTAGGGTTAGGGTTAGGGTTAGGGTTAGGGTTAGGGTTAGGGTTAGGGTTAGGGTTAGGGTTAGGGTTAGGGTTAGGGTTAGGGTTAGGGTTAGGGTTAGGGTTAGGGTTAGGGTTAGGGTTAGGGTTAGGGTTAGGGTTAGGGTTAGGGTTAGGGTTAGGGTTAGGGTTAGGGTTAGGGTTAGGGTTAGGGTTAGGGTTAGGGTTAGGGTTAGGGTTAGGGTTAGGGTTAGGGTTAGGGTTAGGGTTAGGGTTAGGGTTAGGGTTAGGGTTAGGGTTAGGGTTAGGGTTAGGGTTAGGGTTAGGGTTAGGGTTAGGGTTAGGGTTAGGGTTAGGGTTAGGGTTAGGGTTAGGGTTAGGGTTAGGGTTAGGGTTAGGGTTAGGGTTAGGGTTAGGGTTAGGGTTAGGGTTAGGGTTAGGGTTAGGGTTAGGGTTAGGGTTAGGGTTAGGGTTAGGGTTAGGGTTAGGGTTAGGGTTAGGGTTAGGGTTAGGGTTAGGGTTAGGGTTAGGGTTAGGGTTAGGGTTAGGGTTAGGGTTAGGGTTAGGGTTAGGGTTAGGGTTAGGGTTAGGGTTAGGGTTAGGGTTAGGGTTAGGGTTAGGGTTAGGGTTAGGGTTAGGGTTAGGGTTAGGGTTAGGGTTAGGGTTAGGGT
>NW_027509937.1:0-101147 GCF_051311805.1 Agelaius phoeniceus
TCCCAGGCTCTGGGTGTCAGATGACTGGTGGCATCTGGGGCTGTAAGGACTTGCAGGGTCCTAGTTGCTGGCAGCTTTCGTTCTGGAAGGATCCAGCACAGTTTGTAGATTCCTGGCTTGGCACTGCCCTGCCTGCCAGGCCAAGTGGCCAGAAATGAAGGCCATTTTCCATGGGAAAAACGAAGTCCTTTCCCCAGGGTCTCAGGAATATGTTCAAGGTGGCGTTTGAGGCTCTAAGTACTTCCAGGGCCCTAGTTGCTGCCAGCTTTTCTTTTGGAAAAATCCAGCAACGATTGCATCATTCTAGCTAGGCTCCCACTTTCTGCCAGGGTGAGTGGCTGCCAAGGGAGGCCATTTGCCATGGGAAAAAGAAGTCCTTTCCCCAGGGTCTGGGTGTCAGATGAAAGGTGGCCTTTGGGGTTCTGAGGACTTGTAGGGTAGTACTTACTGGCTAGAGTAGAGGAAATGGATTCTATTTGAATATCTGTCCCACAGGTCCTGGTTGTCCTTGATGGGCTGCAGCTGTGAGCATTGAAGAGAACTGGGATAAAAGGGGGCGGCGTAGCCATTCAGGGAGAGCCTTGAAGGAGCCCTGAACTGGGAAAGAACAGCATGCAGAAGAAAGCGTCTGTGCTGTGAAGATCTGCAGCCATAAGAACACACCGAGGAGGTATGGACTTTAGCAATCTGAGAACAGCATGATGGGACTCTAGAGAAATAGAACAACAACAAGTGGTAGCTTTAGATTTGGAGCAATCCAGCAAAGCTTGCAAATTTCTTGCTGGGCACCACCCTCTTGGTCAGGGCGAGTGGCCAGAAATGGAGGCCATTTTCCATGGGGAAAACGAAGTCATTGGCCCAGGCTCTGGGTGTCAGATGACTGGTGGCATCTGGGGCTCTAAGGACTTGCAGGGTCCTAGTTGCTGGCAGCTTTCGTTCTGGAAGGATCCAGCACAGTTTGTAGATTCCTGGCTTGGCACTGCCCTGCCTGCCAGGCAGAGTGGCCAGAAATGAAGGCCATTTTCCATGGGAAAAACGAAGTCCTTTCCCCAGGGTCTCAGGAATATGTTCAAGGTGGCGTTTGAGGCTCTAAGTACTTCCAGGGCCCTAGTTGCTGCCAGCTTTTCTTTTGGAAAAATCCAGCAACGATTGCATCATTCTAGCTAGGCTCCCACTTTCTGCCAGGGTGAGTGGCTGCCAAGGGAGGCCATTTGCCATGGGAAAAAGAAGTCCTTTCCCCAGGGTCTGGGTGTCAGATGAAAGGTGGCCTTTGGGGTTCTGAGGACTTGTAGGGTAGTACTTACTGGCTAGAGTAGAGGAAATGGATTCTATTTGAATATCTGTCCCACAGGTCCTGGTTGTCCTTGATGGGCTGCAGCTGTGAGCATTGAAGAGAACTGGGATAAAAGGGGGCGGCGTAGCCATTCAGGGAGAGCCTTGAAGGAGCCCTGAACTGGGAAAGAACAGCATGCAGAAGAAAGCGTCTGTGCTGTGAAGATCTGCAGCCATAAGAACACACCGAGGAGGTATGGACTTTAGCAATCTGAGAACAGCATGATGGGACTCTAGAGAAATAGAACAACAACAAGTGGTAGCTTTAGATTTGGAGCAATCCAGCAAAGCTTGCAAATTTCTTGCTGGGCACCACCCTCTTGGTCAGGGCGAGTGGCCAGAAATGGAGGCCATTTTCCATGGGGAAAACGAAGTCATTGGCCCAGGCTCTGGGTGTCAGATGACTGGTGGCATCTGGGGCTGTAAGGACTTGCAGGGTCCTAGTTGCTGGCAGCTTTCGTTCTGGAAGGATCCAGCAGAGTTTGTAGATTCCTGGCTTGGCACTGCCCTGCCTGCCAGGCAGAGTGGCCACAAATGAAGGCCATTTTCCATGGGAAAAACGAAGTCCTTTCCCCAGGGTCTCAGGAATATGTTCAAGGTGGCGTTTGAGGCTCTAAGTACTTCCAGGGCCCTAGTTGCTGCAGCTTTTCTTTTGGAAAAATCCAGCAACGATTGCATCATTCTAGCTAGGCTCCCACTTTCTGCCAGGGTGAGTGGCTGCCAAGGGAGGCCATTTGCCATGGGAAAAAGAAGTCCTTTCCCCAGGGTCTGGGTGTCAGATGAAAGGTGGCCTTTGGGGTTCTGAGGACTTGTAGGGTAGTACTTACTGGCTAGAGTAGAGGAAATGGATTCTATTTGAATATCTGTCCCACAGGTCCTGGTTGTCCTTGATGGGCTGCAGCTGTGAGCATTGAAGAGAACTGGGATAAAAGGGGGCGGCGTAGCCATTCAGGGAGAGCCTTGAAGGAGCCCTGAACTGGGAAAGAACAGCATGCAGAAGAAAGCGTCTGTGCTGTGAAGATCTGCAGCCATAAGAACACACCGAGGAGGTATGGACTTTAGCAATCTGAGAACAGCATTATGGGACTCTAGAGAAATAGAAGAACAACAAGTGGCAGCTTTCGATTTGGAGCAATCCAGCAAAGCTTGCAAATTTCTTGCTGGGCACCACCCTCTTGGTCAGGGCGAGTGGCCAGAAATGGAGGCCATTTTCCATGGGGAAAACGAAGTCATTGGCCCAGGCTCTGGGTGTCAGATGACTGGTGGCATCTGGGGCTGTAAGGACTTGCAGGGTCCTAGTTGCTGGCAGCTTTCGTTCTGGAAGGATCCAGCAGAGTTTGTAGATTCCTGGCTTGGCACTGCCCTGCCTGCCAGGCAGAGTGGCCACAAATGAAGGCCATTTTCCATGGGAAAAACGAAGTCCTTTCCCCAGGGTCTCAGTAATATGTTCAAGGTGGCGTTTGAGGCTCTAAGTACTTCCAGGGCCCTAGTTGCTGCCAGCTTTTCTTTTGGAAAAATCCAGCAACGATTGCATCATTCTAGCTAGGCTCCCACTTTCTGCCAGGGTGAGTGGCTGCCAAGGGAGGCCATTTGCCATGGGAAAAAGAAGTCCTTTCCCCAGGGTCTGGGTGTCAGATGAAAGGTGGCCTTTGGGGTTCTGAGGACTTGTAGGGTAGTACTTACTGGCTAGAGTAGAGGAAATGGATTCTATTTGAATATCTGTCTAGAGGCTTTGCCCCACAGGTCCTGGTTGTCCTTGATGGGCTGCAGCTGTGAGCATTGAAGAGAACTGGGATAAAAGGGGGCGGCTTAGCCATTCAGGGAGAGCCTTGAAGGAGCCCTGAACTGGGAAAGAACAGCATGCAGAAGAAAGCGTCTGTGCTGTGAAGATCTGCAGCCATAAGAACACACCGAGGAGGTATGGACTTTAGCAATCTGAGAACAGCATGATGGGACTCTAGAGAAATAGAAGAACAACAAGTGGCAGCTTTCGATTTGGAGCAATCCAGCAAAGCTTGCAAATTTCTTGCTGGGCACCACCCTCTTGGTCAGGGCGAGTGGCCAGAAATGGAGGCCATTTTCCATGGGGAAAACGAAGTCATTGGCCCAGGCTCTGGGTGTCAGATGACTGGTGGCATCTGGGGCTGTAAGGACTTGCAGGGTCCTAGTTGCTGGCAGCTTTCGTTCTGGAAGGATCCAGCACAGTTTGTAGATTCCTGGCTTGGCACTGCCCTGCCTGCCAGGCAGAGTGGCCACAAATGAAGGCCATTTTCCATGGGAAAAACGAAGTCCTTTCCCCAGGGTCTCAGTAATATGTTCAAGGTGGCGTTTGAGGCTCTAAGTACTTCCAGGGCCCTAGTTGCTGCCAGCTTTTCTTTTGGAAAAATCCAGCAACGATTGCATCATTCTAGCTAGGCTCCCACTTTCTGCCAGGGTGAGTGGCTGCCAAGGGAGGCCATTTGCCATGGGAAAAAGAAGTCCTTTCCCCAGGGTCTGGGTGTCAGATGAAAGGTGGCCTTTGGGGTTCTGAGGACTTGTAGGGTAGTACTTACTGGCTAGAGTAGAGGAAATGGATTCTATTTGAATATCTGTCCCACAGGTCCTGGTTGTCCTTGATGGGCTGCAGCTGTGAGCATTGAAGAGAACTGGGATAAAAGGGGGCGGCGTAGCCATTCAGGGAGAGCCTTGAAGGAGCCCTGAACTGGGAAAGAACAGCATGCAGAAGAAAGCGTCTGTGCTGTGAAGATCTGCAGCCATAAGAACACACCGAGGAGGTATGGACTTTAGCAATCTGAGAACAGCATGATGGGACTCTAGAGAAATAGAACAACAACAAGTGGTAGCTTTCGATTTGGAGCAATCCAGCAAAGCTTGCAAATTTCTTGCTGGGCACCACCCTCTTGGTCAGGGCGAGTGGCCAGAAATGGAGGCAATTTTCCATGGGGAAAACGAAGTCATTGGCCCAGGCTCTGGGTGTCAGATGACTGGTGGCATCTGGGGCTTGTAAGGACTTGCAGGGTCCTAGTTGCTGGCAGCTTTCGTTCTGGAAGGATCCAGCACAGTTTGTAGATTCCTGGCTTGGCACTGCCCTGCCTGCCAGGCCAAGTGGCCACAAATGAAGGCCATTTTCCATGGGAAAAACGAAGTCCTTTCCCCAGGGTCTCAGTAATATGTTCAAGGTGGCGTTTGAGGCTCTAAGTACTTCCAGGGCCCTAGTTGCTGCCAGCTTTTCTTTTGGAAAAATCCAGCAACGATTGCATCATTCTAGCTAGGCTCCCACTTTCTGCCAGGGTGAGTGGCTGCCAAGGGAGGCCATTTGCCATGGGAAAAAGAAGTCCTTTCCCCAGGGTCTGGGTGTCAGATGAAAGGTGGCCTTTGGGGTTCTGAGGACTTGTAGGGTAGTACTTACTGGCTAGAGTAGAGGAAATGGATTCTATTTGAATATCTGTCCCACAGGTCCTGGTTGTCCTTGATGGGCTGCAGCTGTGAGCATTGAAGAGAACTGGGATAAAAGGGGGCGGCGTAGCCATTCAGGGAGAGCCTTGAAGGAGCCCTGAACTGGGAAAGAACAGCATGCAGAAGGAAAGCGTCTGTGCTGTGAAGATCTGCAGCCATAAGAACACACCGAGGAGGTATGGACTTTAGCAATCTGAGAACAGCATGATGGGACTCTAGAGAAATAGAACAACAACAAGTGGCAGCTTTAGATTTGGAGCAATCCAGCAAAGCTTGCAAATTTCTTGCTGGGCACCACCCTCTTGGTCAGGGCGAGTGGCCAGAAATGGAGGCCATTTTCCATGGGGAAAACGAAGTCATTGGCCCAGGCTCTGGGTGTCAGATGACTGGTGGCATCTGGGGCTGTAAGGACTTGCAGGGTCCTAGTTGCTGGCAGCTTTCGTTCTGGAAGGATCCAGCACAGTTTGTAGATTCCTGGCTTGGCACTGCCCTGCCTGCCAGGCAGAGTGGCCACAAATGAAGGCCATTTTCCATGGGAAAAACGAAGTCCTTTCCCCAGGGTCTCAGGAATATGTTCAAGGTGGCGTTTGAGGCTCTAAGTACTTCCAGGGCCCTAGTTGCTGCCAGCTTTTCTTTTGGAAAAATCCAGCAACGATTGCATCATTCTAGCTAGGCTCCCACTTTCTGCCAGGGTGAGTGGCTGCCAAGGGAGGCCATTTGCCATGGGAAAAAGAAGTCCTTTCCCCAGGGTCTGGGTGTCAGATGAAAGGTGGCCTTTGGGGTTCTGAGGACTTGTAGGGTAGTACTTACTGGCTAGAGTAGAGGAAATGGATTCTATTTGAATATCTGTCCCACAGGTCCTGGTTGTCCTTGATGGGCTGCAGCTGTGAGCATTGAAGAGAACTGGGATAAAAGGGGGCGGCGTAGCCATTCAGGGAGAGCCTTGAAGGAGCCCTGAACTGGGAAAGAACAGCATGCAGAAGGAAAGCGTCTGTGCTGTGAAGATCTGCAGCCATAAGAACACACCGAGGAGGTATGGACTTTAGCAATCTGAGAACAGCATGATGGGACTCTAGAGAAATAGAACAACAACAAGTGGCAGCTTTAGATTTGGAGCAATCCAGCAAAGCTTGCAAATTTCTTGCTGGGCACCACCCTCTTGGTCAGGGCGAGTGGCCAGAAATGGAGGCCATTTTCCATGGGGAAAACGAAGTCATTGGCCCAGGCTCTGGGTGTCAGATGACTGGTGGCATCTGGGGCTGTAAGGACTTGCAGGGTCCTAGTTGCTGGCAGCTTTCGTTCTGGAAGGATCCAGCAGAGTTTGTAGATTCCTGGCTTGGCACTGCCCTGCCTGCCAGGCAGAGTGGCCACAAATGAAGGCCATTTTCCATGGGAAAAACGAAGTCCTTTCCCCAGGGTCTCAGGAATATGTTCAAGGTGGCGTTTGAGGCTCTAAGTACTTCCAGGGCCCTAGTTGCTGCCAGCTTTTCTTTTGGAAAAATCCAGCAACGATTGCATCATTCTAGCTAGGCTCCCACTTTCTGCCAGGGTGAGTGGCTGCCAAGGGAGGCCATTTGCCATGGGAAAAAGAAGTCCTTTCCCCAGGGTCTGGGTGTCAGATGAAAGGTGGCCTTTGGGGTTCTGAGGACTTGTAGGGTAGTACTTACTGGCTAGAGTAGAGGAAATGGATTCTATTTGAATATCTGTCCCACAGGTCCTGGTTGTCCTTGATGGGCTGCAGCTGTGAGCATTGAAGAGAACTGGGATAAAAGGGGGCGGCGTAGCCATTCAGGGAGAGCCTTGAAGGAGCCCTGAACTGGGAAAGAACAGCATGCAGAAGAAAGCGTCTGTGCTGTGAAGATCTGCAGCCATAAGAACACACCGAGGAGGTATGGACTTTAGCAATCTGAGAACAGCATGATGGGACTCTAGAGAAATAGAACAACAACAAGTGGTAGCTTTAGATTTGGAGCAATCCAGCAAAGCTTGCAAATTTCTTGCTGGGCACCACCCTCTTGGTCAGGGCGAGTGGCCAGAAATGGAGGCAATTTTCCATGGGGAAAACGAAGTCATTGGCCCAGGCTCTGGGTGTCAGATGACTGGTGGCATCTGGGGCTGTAAGGACTTGCAGGGTCCTAGTTGCTGGCAGCTTTCGTTCTGGAAGGATCCAGCACAGTTTGTAGATTCCTGGCTTGGCACTGCCCTGCCTGCCAGGCAGAGTGGCCACAAATGAAGGCCATTTTCCATGGGAAAAACGAAGTCCTTTCCCCAGGGTCTCAGTAATATGTTCAAGGTGGCGTTTGAGGCTCTAAGTACTTCCAGGGCCCTAGTTGCTGCCAGCTTTTCTTTTGGAAAAATCCAGCAACGATTGCATCATTCTAGCTAGGCTCCCACTTTCTGCCAGGGTGAGTGGCTGCCAAGGGAGGCCATTTGCCATGGGAAAAAGAAGTCCTTTCCCCAGGGTCTGGGTGTCAGATGAAAGGTGGCCTTTGGGGTTCTGAGGACTTGTAGGGTAGTACTTACTGGCTAGAGTAGAGGAAATGGATTCTATTTGAATATCTGTCTAGAGGCTTTGCCCCACAGGTCCTGGTTGTCCTTGATGGGCTGCAGCTGTGAGCATTGAAGAGAACTGGGATAAAAGGGGGCGGCTTAGCCATTCAGGGAGAGCCTTGAAGGAGCCCTGAACTGGGAAAGAACAGCATGCAGAAGAAAGCGTCTGTGCTGTGAAGATCTGCAGCCATAAGAACACACCGAGGAGGTATGGACTTTAGCA
Source organism: Agelaius phoeniceus (assembly GCF_051311805.1). Lineage (NCBI taxonomy): Eukaryota > Metazoa > Chordata > Aves > Passeriformes > Icteridae > Agelaius > Agelaius phoeniceus. The sequence continues at coordinate 7,562 of NW_027509937.1, forward strand.
ATCTGAGAACAGCATGATGGGACTCTAGAGAAATAGAAGAACAACAAGTGGCAGCTTTCGATTTGGAGCAATCCAGCAAAGCTTGCAAATTTCTTGCTGGGCACCACCCTCTTGGTCAGGGCGAGTGGCCAGAAATGGAGGCCATTTTCCATGGGGAAAACGAAGTCATTGGCCCAGGCTCTGGGTGTCAGATGACTGGTGGCATCTGGGGCTGTAAGGACTTGCAGGGTCCTAGTTGCTGGCAGCTTTCGTTCTGGAAGGATCCAGCACAGTTTGTAGATTCCTGGCTTGGCACTGCCCTGCCTGCCAGGCAGAGTGGCCACAAATGAAGGCCATTTTCCATGGGAAAAACGAAGTCCTTTCCCCAGGGTCTCAGGAATATGTTCAAGGTGGCGTTTGAGGCTCTAAGTACTTCCAGGGCCCTAGTTGCTGCCAGCTTTTCTTTTGGAAAAATCCAGCAACGATTGCATCATTCTAGCTAGGCTCCCACTTTCTGCCAGGGTGAGTGGCTGCCAAGGGAGGCCATTTGCCATGGGAAAAAGAAGTCCTTTCCCCAGGGTCTGGGTGTCAGATGAAAGGTGGCCTTTGGGGTTCTGAGGACTTGTAGGGTAGTACTTACTGGCTAGAGTAGAGGAAATGGATTCTATTTGAATATCTGTCTAGAGGCTTTGCCCCACAGGTCCTGGTTGTCCTTGATGGGCTGCAGCTGTGAGCATTGAAGAGAACTGGGATAAAAGGGGGCGGCTTAGCCATTCAGGGAGAGCCTTGAAGGAGCCCTGAACTGGGAAAGAACAGCATGCAGAAGAAAGCGTCTGTGCTGTGAAGATCTGCAGCCATAAGAACACACCGAGGAGGTATGGACTTTAGCAATCTGAGAACAGCATGATGGGACTCTAGAGAAATAGAACAACAACAAGTGGCAGCTTTCGATTTGGAGCAATCCAGCAAAGCTTGCAAATTTCTTGCTGGGCACCACCCTCTTGGTCAGGGCGAGTGGCCAGAAATGGAGGCCATTTTCCATGGGGAAAACGAAGTCATTGGCCCAGGCTCTGGGTGTCAGATGACTGGTGGCATCTGGGGCTGTAAGGACTTGCAGGGTCCTAGTTGCTGGCAGCTTTCGTTCTGGAAGGATCCAGCACAGTTTGTAGATTCCTGGCTTGGCACTGCCCTGCCTGCCAGGCAGAGTGGCCACAAATGAAGGCCATTTTCCATGGGAAAAACGAAGTCCTTTCCCCAGGGTCTCAGGAATATGTTCAAGGTGGCGTTTGAGGCTCTAAGTACTTCCAGGGCCCTAGTTGCTGCCAGCTTTTCTTTTGGAAAAATCCAGCAACGATTGCATCATTCTAGCTAGGCTCCCACTTTCTGCCAGGGTGAGTGGCTGCCAAGGGAGGCCATTTGCCATGGGAAAAAGAAGTCCTTTCCCCAGGGTCTGGGTGTCAGATGAAAGGTGGCCTTTGGGGTTCTGAGGACTTGTAGGGTAGTACTTACTGGCTAGAGTAGAGGAAATGGATTCTATTTGAATATCTGTCCCACAGGTCCTGGTTGTCCTTGATGGGCTGCAGCTGTGAGCATTGAAGAGAACTGGGATAAAAGGGGGCGGCGTAGCCATTCAGGGAGAGCCTTGAAGGAGCCCTGAACTGGGAAAGAACAGCATGCAGAAGAAAGCGTCTGTGCTGTGAAGATCTGCAGCCATAAGAACACACCGAGGAGGTATGGACTTTAGCAATCTGAGAACAGCATGATGGGACTCTAGAGAAATAGAACAACAACAAGTGGTAGCTTTAGATTTGGAGCAATCCAGCAAAGCTTGCAAATTTCTTGCTGGGCACCACCCTCTTGGTCAGGGCGAGTGGCCAGAAATGGAGGCCATTTTCCATGGGGAAAACGAAGTCATTGGCCCAGGCTCTGGGTGTCAGATGACTGGTGGCATCTGGGGCTCTAAGGACTTGCAGGGTCCTAGTTGCTGGCAGCTTTCGTTCTGGAAGGATCCAGCACAGTTTGTAGATTCCTGGCTTGGCACTGCCCTGCCTGCCAGGCAGAGTGGCCACAAATGAAGGCCATTTTCCATGGGAAAAACGAAGTCCTTTCCCCAGGGTCTCAGGAATATGTTCAAGGTGGCGTTTGAGGCTCTAAGTACTTCCAGGGCCCTAGTTGCTGCCAGCTTTTCTTTTGGAAAAATCCAGCAACGATTGCATCATTCTAGCTAGGCTCCCACTTTCTGCCAGGGTGAGTGGCTGCCAAGGGAGGCCATTTGCCATGGGAAAAAGAAGTCCTTTCCCCAGGGTCTGGGTGTCAGATGAAAGGTGGCCTTTGGGGTTCTGAGGACTTGTAGGGTAGTACTTACTGGCTAGAGTAGAGGAAATGGATTCTATTTGAATATCTGTCCCACAGGTCCTGGTTGTCCTTGATGGGCTGCAGCTGTGAGCATTGAAGAGAACTGGGATAAAAGGGGGCGGCGTAGCCATTCAGGGAGAGCCTTGAAGGAGCCCTGAACTGGGAAAGAACAGCATGCAGAAGAAAGCGTCTGTGCTGTGAAGATCTGCAGCCATAAGAACACACCGAGGAGGTATGGACTTTAGCAATCTGAGAACAGCATGATGGGACTCTAGAGAAATAGAACAACAACAAGTGGCAGCTTTAGATTTGGAGCAATCCAGCAAAGCTTGCAAATTTCTTGCTGGGCACCACCCTCTTGGTCAGGGCGAGTGGCCAGAAATGGAGGCCATTTTCCATGGGGAAAACGAAGTCATTGGCCCAGGCTCTGGGTGTCAGATGACTGGTGGCATCTGGGGCTGTAAGGACTTGCAGGGTCCTAGTTGCTGGCAGCTTTCGTTCTGGAAGGATCCAGCACAGTTTGTAGATTCCTGGCTTGGCACTGCCCTGCCTGCCAGGCAGAGTGGCCACAAATGAAGGCCATTTTCCATGGGAAAAACGAAGTCCTTTCCCCAGGGTCTCAGGAATATGTTCAAGGTGGCGTTTGAGGCTCTAAGTACTTCCAGGGCCCTAGTTGCTGCCAGCTTTTCTTTTGGAAAAATCCAGCAACGATTGCATCATTCTAGCTAGGCTCCCACTTTCTGCCAGGGTGAGTGGCTGCCAAGGGAGGCCATTTGCCATGGGAAAAAGAAGTCCTTTCCCCAGGGTCTGGGTGTCAGATGAAAGGTGGCCTTTGGGGTTCTGAGGACTTGTAGGGTAGTACTTACTGGCTAGAGTAGAGGAAATGGATTCTATTTGAATATCTGTCCCACAGGTCCTGGTTGTCCTTGATGGGCTGCAGCTGTGAGCATTGAAGAGAACTGGGATAAAAGGGGGCGGCTTAGCCATTCAGGGAGAGCCTTGAAGGAGCCCTGAACTGGGAAAGAACAGCATGCAGAAGAAAGCGTCTGTGCTGTGAAGATCTGCAGCCATAAGAACACACCGAGGAGGTATGGACTTTAGCAATCTGAGAACAGCATGATGGGACTCTAGAGAAATAGAACAACAACAAGTGGCAGCTTTCGATTTGGAGCAATCCAGCAAAGCTTGCAAATTTCTTGCTGGGCACCACCCTCTTGGTCAGGGCGAGTGGCCAGAAATGGAGGCCATTTTCCATGGGGAAAACGAAGTCATTGGCCCAGGCTCTGGGTGTCAGATGACAGGTGGCATCTGGGGCTCTAAGGACTTGCAGGGTCCTAGTTGCTGGCAGCTTTCGTTCTGGAAGGATCCAGCAGAGTTTGTAGATTCCTGGCTTGGCACTGCCCTGCCTGCCAGGCAGAGTGGCCACAAATGAAGGCCATTTTCCATGGGAAAAACGAAGTCCTTTCCCCAGGGTCTCAGTAATATGTTCAAGGTGGCGTTTGAGGCTCTAAGTACTTCCAGGGCCCTAGTTGCTGGCAGCTTTTCTTTTGGAAAAATCCAGCAACGATTGCATCATTCTAGCTAGGCTCCCACTTTCTGCCAGGGTGAGTGGCTGCCAAGGGAGGCCATTTGCCATGGGAAAAAGAAGTCCTTTCCCCAGGGTCTGGGTGTCAGATGAAAGGTGGCCTTTGGGGTTCTGAGGACTTGTAGGGTAGTACTTACTGGCTAGAGTAGAGGAAATGGATTCTATTTGAATATCTGTCCCACAGGTCCTGGTTGTCCTTGATGGGCTGCAGCTGTGAGCATTGAAGAGAACTGGGATAAAAGGGGGCGGCGTAGCCATTCAGGGAGAGCCTTGAAGGAGCCCTGAACTGGGAAAGAACAGCATGCAGAAGAAAGCGTCTGTGCTGTGAAGATCTGCAGCCATAAGAACACACCGAGGAGGTATGGACTTTAGCAATCTGAGAACAGCATGATGGGACTCTAGAGAAATAGAACAACAACAAGTGGTAGCTTTAGATTTGGAGCAATCCAGCAAAGCTTGCAAATTTCTTGCTGGGCACCACCCTCTTGGTCAGGGCGAGTGGCCAGAAATGGAGGCCATTTTCCATGGGGAAAACGAAGTCATTGGCCCAGGCTCTGGGTGTCAGATGACTGGTGGCATCTGGGGCTCTAAGGACTTGCAGGGTCCTAGTTGCTGGCAGCTTTCGTTCTGGAAGGATCCAGCACAGTTTGTAGATTCCTGGCTTGGCACTGCCCTGCCTGCCAGGCAGAGTGGCCACAAATGAAGGCCATTTTCCATGGGAAAAACGAAGTCCTTTCCCCAGGGTCTCAGGAATATGTTCAAGGTGGCGTTTGAGGCTCTAAGTACTTCCAGGGCCCTAGTTGCTGCCAGCTTTTCTTTTGGAAAAATCCAGCAACGATTGCATCATTCTAGCTAGGCTCCCACTTTCTGCCAGGGTGAGTGGCTGCCAAGGGAGGCCATTTGCCATGGGAAAAAGAAGTCCTTTCCCCAGGGTCTGGGTGTCAGATGAAAGGTGGCCTTTGGGGTTCTGAGGACTTGTAGGGTAGTACTTACTGGCTAGAGTAGAGGAAATGGATTCTATTTGAATATCTGTCCCACAGGTCCTGGTTGTCCTTGATGGGCTGCAGCTGTGAGCATTGAAGAGAACTGGGATAAAAGGGGGCGGCGTAGCCATTCAGGGAGAGCCTTGAAGGAGCCCTGAACTGGGAAAGAACAGCATGCAGAAGAAAGCGTCTGTGCTGTGAAGATCTGCAGCCATAAGAACACACCGAGGAGGTATGGACTTTAGCAATCTGAGAACAGCATGATGGGACTCTAGAGAAATAGAACAACAACAAGTGGCAGCTTTAGATTTGGAGCAATCCAGCAAAGCTTGCAAATTTCTTGCTGGGCACCACCCTCTTGGTCAGGGCGAGTGGCCAGAAATGGAGGCCATTTTCCATGGGGAAAACGAAGTCATTGGCCCAGGCTCTGGGTGTCAGATGACTGGTGGCATCTGGGGCTGTAAGGACTTGCAGGGTCCTAGTTGCTGGCAGCTTTCGTTCTGGAAGGATCCAGCACAGTTTGTAGATTCCTGGCTTGGCACTGCCCTGCCTGCCAGGCAGAGTGGCCAGAAATGAAGGCCATTTTCCATGGGAAAAACGAAGTCCTTTCCCCAGGGTCTCAGGAATATGTTCAAGGTGGCGTTTGAGGCTCTAAGTACTTCCAGGGCCCTAGTTGCTGCCAGCTTTTCTTTTGGAAAAATCCAGCAACGATTGCATCATTCTAGCTAGGCTCCCACTTTCTGCCAGGGTGAGTGGCTGCCAAGGGAGGCCATTTGCCATGGGAAAAAGAAGTCCTTTCCCCAGGGTCTGGGTGTCAGATGAAAGGTGGCCTTTGGGGTTCTGAGGACTTGTAGGGTACTACTTACTGGCTAGAGTAGAGGAAATGGATTCTATTTGAATATCTGTCCCACAGGTCCTGGTTGTCCTTGATGGGCTGCAGCTGTGAGCATTGAAGAGAACTGGGATAAAAGGGGGCGGCGTAGCCATTCAGGGAGAGCCTTGAAGGAGCCCTGAACTGGGAAAGAACAGCATGCAGAAGAAAGCGTCTGTGCTGTGAAGATCTGCAGCCATAAGAACACACCGAGGAGGTATGGACTTTAGCAATCTGAGAACAGCATGATGGGACTCTAGAGAAATAGAACAACAACAAGTGGTAGCTTTAGATTTGGAGCAATCCAGCAAAGCTTGCAAATTTCTTGCTGGGCACCACCCTCTTGGTCAGGGCGAGTGGCCAGAAATGGAGGCCATTTTCCATGGGGAAAACGAAGTCATTGGCCCAGGCTCTGGGTGTCAGATGACTGGTGGCATCTGGGGCTGTAAGGACTTGCAGGGTCCTAGTTGCTGGCAGCTTTCGTTCTGGAAGGATCCAGCACAGTTTGTAGATTCCTGGCTTGGCACTGCCCTGCCTGCCAGGCAGAGTGGCCACAAATGAAGGCCATTTTCCATGGGAAAAACGAAGTCCTTTCCCCAGGGTCTCAGGAATATGTTCAAGGTGGCGTTTGAGGCTCTAAGTACTTCCAGGGCCCTAGTTGCTGGCAGCTTTTCTTTTGGAAAAATCCAGCAACGATTGCATCATTCTAGCTAGGCTCCCACTTTCTGCCAGGGTGAGTGGCTGCCAAGGGAGGCCATTTGCCATGGGAAAAAGAAGTCCTTTCCCCAGGGTCTGGGTGTCAGATGAAAGGTGGCCTTTGGGGTTCTGAGGACTTGTAGGGTAGTACTTACTGGCTAGAGTAGAGGAAATGGATTCTATTTGAATATCTGTCCCACAGGTCCTGGTTGTCCTTGATGGGCTGCAGCTGTGAGCATTGAAGAGAACTGGGATAAAAGGGGGCGGCGTAGCCATTCAGGGAGAGCCTTGAAGGAGCCCTGAACTGGGAAAGAACAGCATGCAGAAGAAAGCGTCTGTGCTGTGAAGATCTGCAGCCATAAGAACACACCGAGGAGGTATGGACTTTAGCAATCTGAGAACAGCATGATGGGACTCTAGAGAAATAGAACAACAACAAGTGGTAGCTTTAGATTTGGAGCAATCCAGCAAAGCTTGCAAATTTCTTGCTGGGCACCACCCTCTTGGTCAGGGCGAGTGGCCAGAAATGGAGGCCATTTTCCATGGGGAAAACGAAGTCATTGGCCCAGGCTCTGGGTGTCAGATGACTGGTGGCATCTGGGGCTGTAAGGACTTGCAGGGTCCTAGTTGCTGGCAGCTTTCGTTCTGGAAGGATCCAGCAGAGTTTGTAGATTCCTGGCTTGGCACTGCCCTGCCTGCCAGGCAGAGTGGCCACAAATGAAGGCCATTTTCCATGGGAAAAACGAAGTCCTTTCCCCAGGGTCTCAGGAATATGTTCAAGGTGGCGTTTGAGGCTCTAAGTACTTCCAGGGCCCTAGTTGCTGCCAGCTTTTCTTTTGGAAAAATCCAGCAACGATTGCATCATTCTAGCTAGGCTCCCACTTTCTGCCAGGGTGAGTGGCTGCCAAGGGAGGCCATTTGCCATGGGAAAAAGAAGTCCTTTCCCCAGGGTCTGGGTGTCAGATGAAAGGTGGCCTTTGGGGTTCTGAGGACTTGTAGGGTAGTACTTACTGGCTAGAGTAGAGGAAATGGATTCTATTTGAATATCTGTCCCACAGGTCCTGGTTGTCCTTGATGGGCTGCAGCTGTGAGCATTGAAGAGAACTGGGATAAAAGGGGGCGGCGTAGCCATTCAGGGAGAGCCTTGAAGGAGCCCTGAACTGGGAAAGAACAGCATGCAGAAGAAAGCGTCTGTGCTGTGAAGATCTGCAGCCATAAGAACACACCGAGGAGGTATGGACTTTAGCAATCTGAGAACAGCATGATGGGACTCTAGAGAAATAGAACAACAACAAGTGGTAGCTTTCGATTTGGAGCAATCCAGCAAAGCTTGCAAATTTCTTGCTGGGCACCACCCTCTTGGTCAGGGCGAGTGGCCAGAAATGGAGGCAATTTTCCATGGGGAAAACGAAGTCATTGGCCCAGGCTCTGGGTGTCAGATGACTGGTGGCATCTGGGGCTGTAAGGACTTGCAGGGTCCTAGTTGCTGGCAGCTTTCGTTCTGGAAGGATCCAGCACAGTTTGTAGATTCCTGGCTTGGCACTGCCCTGCCTGCCAGGCAGAGTGGCCACAAATGAAGGCCATTTTCCATGGGAAAAACGAAGTCCTTTCCCCAGGGTCTCAGGAATATGTTCAAGGTGGCGTTTGAGGCTCTAAGTACTTCCAGGGCCCTAGTTGCTGCCAGCTTTTCTTTTGGAAAAATCCAGCAACGATTGCATCATTCTAGCTAGGCTCCCACTTTCTGCCAGGGTGAGTGGCTGCCAAGGGAGGCCATTTGCCATGGGAAAAAGAAGTCCTTTCCCCAGGGTCTGGGTGTCAGATGAAAGGTGGCCTTTGGGGTTCTGAGGACTTGTAGGGTAGTACTTACTGGCTAGAGTAGAGGAAATGGATTCTATTTGAATATCTGTCTAGAGGCTTTGCCCCACAGGTCCTGGTTGTCCTTGATGGGCTGCAGCTGTGAGCATTGAAGAGAACTGGGATAAAAGGGGGCGGCTTAGCCATTCAGGGAGAGCCTTGAAGGAGCCCTGAACTGGGAAAGAACAGCATGCAGAAGAAAGCGTCTGTGCTGTGAAGATCTGCAGCCATAAGAACACACCGAGGAGGTATGGACTTTAGCAATCTGAGAACAGCATGATGGGACTCTAGAGAAATAGAACAACAACAAGTGGCAGCTTTCGATTTGGAGCAATCCAGCAAAGCTTGCAAATTTCTTGCTGGGCACCACCCTCTTGGTCAGGGCGAGTGGCCAGAAATGGAGGCCATTTTCCATGGGGAAAACGAAGTCATTGGCCCAGGCTCTGGGTGTCAGATGACAGGTGGCATCTGGGGCTCTAAGGACTTGCAGGGTCCTAGTTGCTGGCAGCTTTCGTTCTGGAAGGATCCAGCAGAGTTTGTAGATTCCTGGCTTGGCACTGCCCTGCCTGCCAGGCAGAGTGGCCACAAATGAAGGCCATTTTCCATGGGAAAAACGAAGTCCTTTCCCCAGGGTCTCAGGAATATGTTCAAGGTGGCGTTTGAGGCTCTAAGTACTTCCAGGGCCCTAGTTGCTGCCAGCTTTTCTTTTGGAAAAATCCAGCAACGATTGCATCATTCTAGCTAGGCTCCCACTTTCTGCCAGGGTGAGTGGCTGCCAAGGGAGGCCATTTGCCATGGGAAAAAGAAGTCCTTTCCCCAGGGTCTGGGTGTCAGATGAAAGGTGGCCTTTGGGGTTCTGAGGACTTGTAGGGTAGTACTTACTGGCTAGAGTAGAGGAAATGGATTCTATTTGAATATCTGTCCCACAGGTCCTGGTTGTCCTTGATGGGCTGCAGCTGTGAGCATTGAAGAGAACTGGGATAAAAGGGGGCGGCGTAGCCATTCAGGGAGAGCCTTGAAGGAGCCCTGAACTGGGAAAGAACAGCATGCAGAAGAAAGCGTCTGTGCTGTGAAGATCTGCAGCCATAAGAACACACCGAGGAGGTATGGACTTTAGCAATCTGAGAACAGCATGATGGGACTCTAGAGAAATAGAACAACAACAAGTGGTAGCTTTAGATTTGGAGCAATCCAGCAAAGCTTGCAAATTTCTTGCTGGGCACCACCCTCTTGGTCAGGGCGAGTGGCCAGAAATGGAGGCCATTTTCCATGGGGAAAACGAAGTCATTGGCCCAGGCTCTGGGTGTCAGATGACTGGTGGCATCTGGGGCTCTAAGGACTTGCAGGGTCCTAGTTGCTGGCAGCTTTCGTTCTGGAAGGATCCAGCACAGTTTGTAGATTCCTGGCTTGGCACTGCCCTGCCTGCCAGGCAGAGTGGCCACAAATGAAGGCCATTTTCCATGGGAAAAACGAAGTCCTTTCCCCAGGGTCTCAGGAATATGTTCAAGGTGGCGTTTGAGGCTCTAAGTACTTCCAGGGCCCTAGTTGCTGCCAGCTTTTCTTTTGGAAAAATCCAGCAACGATTGCATCATTCTAGCTAGGCTCCCACTTTCTGCCAGGGTGAGTGGCTGCCAAGGGAGGCCATTTGCCATGGGAAAAAGAAGTCCTTTCCCCAGGGTCTGGGTGTCAGATGAAAGGTGGCCTTTGGGGTTCTGAGGACTTGTAGGGTAGTACTTACTGGCTAGAGTAGAGGAAATGGATTCTATTTGAATATCTGTCCCACAGGTCCTGGTTGTCCTTGATGGGCTGCAGCTGTGAGCATTGAAGAGAACTGGGATAAAAGGGGGCGGCGTAGCCATTCAGGGAGAGCCTTGAAGGAGCCCTGAACTGGGAAAGAACAGCATGCAGAAGAAAGCGTCTGTGCTGTGAAGATCTGCAGCCATAAGAACACACCGAGGAGGTATGGACTTTAGCAATCTGAGAACAGCATTATGGGACTCTAGAGAAATAGAACAACAACAAGTGGCAGCTTTAGATTTGGAGCAATCCAGCAAAGCTTGCAAATTTCTTGCTGGGCACCACCCTCTTGGTCAGGGCGAGTGGCCAGAAATGGAGGCCATTTTCCATGGGGAAAACGAAGTCATTGGCCCAGGCTCTGGGTGTCAGATGACTGGTGGCATCTGGGGCTGTAAGGACTTGCAGGGTCCTAGTTGCTGGCAGCTTTCGTTCTGGAAGGATCCAGCACAGTTTGTAGATTCCTGGCTTGGCACTGCCCTGCCTGCCAGGCAGAGTGGCCAGAAATGAAGGCCATTTTCCATGGGAAAAACGAAGTCCTTTCCCCAGGGTCTCAGGAATATGTTCAAGGTGGCGTTTGAGGCTCTAAGTACTTCCAGGGCCCTAGTTGCTGCCAGCTTTTCTTTTGGAAAAATCCAGCAACGATTGCATCATTCTAGCTAGGCTCCCACTTTCTGCCAGGGTGAGTGGCTGCCAAGGGAGGCCATTTGCCATGGGAAAAAGAAGTCCTTTCCCCAGGGTCTGGGTGTCAGATGAAAGGTGGCCTTTGGGGTTCTGAGGACTTGTAGGGTACTACTTACTGGCTAGAGTAGAGGAAATGGATTCTATTTGAATATCTGTCCCACAGGTCCTGGTTGTCCTTGATGGGCTGCAGCTGTGAGCATTGAAGAGAACTGGGATAAAAGGGGGCGGCGTAGCCATTCAGGGAGAGCCTTGAAGGAGCCCTGAACTGGGAAAGAACAGCATGCAGAAGAAAGCGTCTGTGCTGTGAAGATCTGCAGCCATAAGAACACACCGAGGAGGTATGGACTTTAGCAATCTGAGAACAGCATGATGGGACTCTAGAGAAATAGAACAACAACAAGTGGTAGCTTTAGATTTGGAGCAATCCAGCAAAGCTTGCAAATTTCTTGCTGGGCACCACCCTCTTGGTCAGGGCGAGTGGCCAGAAATGGAGGCCATTTTCCATGGGGAAAACGAAGTCATTGGCCCAGGCTCTGGGTGTCAGATGACTGGTGGCATCTGGGGCTGTAAGGACTTGCAGGGTCCTAGTTGCTGGCAGCTTTCGTTCTGGAAGGATCCAGCACAGTTTGTAGATTCCTGGCTTGGCACTGCCCTGCCTGCCAGGCAGAGTGGCCACAAATGAAGGCCATTTTCCATGGGAAAAACGAAGTCCTTTCCCCAGGGTCTCAGGAATATGTTCAAGGTGGCGTTTGAGGCTCTAAGTACTTCCAGGGCCCTAGTTGCTGGCAGCTTTTCTTTTGGAAAAATCCAGCAACGATTGCATCATTCTAGCTAGGCTCCCACTTTCTGCCAGGGTGAGTGGCTGCCAAGGGAGGCCATTTGCCATGGGAAAAAGAAGTCCTTTCCCCAGGGTCTGGGTGTCAGATGAAAGGTGGCCTTTGGGGTTCTGAGGACTTGTAGGGTAGTACTTACTGGCTAGAGTAGAGGAAATGGATTCTATTTGAATATCTGTCCCACAGGTCCTGGTTGTCCTTGATGGGCTGCAGCTGTGAGCATTGAAGAGAACTGGGATAAAAGGGGGCGGCGTAGCCATTCAGGGAGAGCCTTGAAGGAGCCCTGAACTGGGAAAGAACAGCATGCAGAAGAAAGCGTCTGTGCTGTGAAGATCTGCAGCCATAAGAACACACCGAGGAGGTATGGACTTTAGCAATCTGAGAACAGCATGATGGGACTCTAGAGAAATAGAACAACAACAAGTGGTAGCTTTAGATTTGGAGCAATCCAGCAAAGCTTGCAAATTTCTTGCTGGGCACCACCCTCTTGGTCAGGGCGAGTGGCCAGAAATGGAGGCCATTTTCCATGGGGAAAACGAAGTCATTGGCCCAGGCTCTGGGTGTCAGATGACTGGTGGCATCTGGGGCTGTAAGGACTTGCAGGGTCCTAGTTGCTGGCAGCTTTCGTTCTGGAAGGATCCAGCACAGTTTGTAGATTCCTGGCTTGGCACTGCCCTGCCTGCCAGGCAGAGTGGCCACAAATGAAGGCCATTTTCCATGGGAAAAACGAAGTCCTTTCCCCAGGGTCTCAGTAATATGTTCAAGGTGGCGTTTGAGGCTCTAAGTACTTCCAGGGCCCTAGTTGCTGCCAGCTTTTCTTTTGGAAAAATCCAGCAACGATTGCATCATTCTAGCTAGGCTCCCACTTTCTGCCAGGGTGAGTGGCTGCCAAGGGAGGCCATTTGCCATGGGAAAAAGAAGTCCTTTCCCCAGGGTCTGGGTGTCAGATGAAAGGTGGCCTTTGGGGTTCTGAGGACTTGTAGGGTAGTACTTACTGGCTAGAGTAGAGGAAATGGATTCTATTTGAATATCTGTCTAGAGGCTTTGCCCCACAGGTCCTGGTTGTCCTTGATGGGCTGCAGCTGTGAGCATTGAAGAGAACTGGGATAAAAGGGGGCGGCTTAGCCATTCAGGGAGAGCCTTGAAGGAGCCCTGAACTGGGAAAGAACAGCATGCAGAAGAAAGCGTCTGTGCTGTGAAGATCTGCAGCCATAAGAACACACCAAGGAGGTATGGACTTTAGCAATCTGAGAACAGCATGATGGGACTCTAGAGAAATAGAACAACAACAAGTGGCAGCTTTCGATTTGGAGCAATCCAGCAAAGCTTGCAAATTTCTTGCTGGGCACCACCCTCTTGGTCAGGGCGAGTGGCCAGAAATGGAGGCCATTTTCCATGGGGAAAACGAAGTCATTGGCCCAGGCTCTGGGTGTCAGATGACTGGTGGCATCTGGGGCTGTAAGGACTTGCAGGGTCCTAGTTGCTGGCAGCTTTCGTTCTGGAAGGATCCAGCAGAGTTTGTAGATTCCTGGCTTGGCACTGCCCTGCCTGCCAGGCAGAGTGGCCAGAAATGAAGGCCATTTTCCATGGGAAAAACGAAGTCCTTTCCCCAGGGTCTCAGGAATATGTTCAAGGTGGCGTTTGAGGCTCTAAGTACTTCCAGGGCCCTAGTTGCTGCCAGCTTTTCTTTTGGAAAAATCCAGCAACGATTGCATCATTCTAGCTAGGCTCCCACTTTCTGCCAGGGTGAGTGGCTGCCAAGGGAGGCCATTTGCCATGGGAAAAAGAAGTCCTTTCCCCAGGGTCTGGGTGTCAGATGAAAGGTGGCCTTTGGGGTTCTGAGGACTTGTAGGGTAGTACTTACTGGCTAGAGTAGAGGAAATGGATTCTATTTGAATATCTGTCCCACAGGTCCTGGTTGTCCTTGATGGGCTGCAGCTGTGAGCATTGAAGAGAACTGGGATAAAAGGGGGCGGCGTAGCCATTCAGGGAGAGCCTTGAAGGAGCCCTGAACTGGGAAAGAACAGCATGCAGAAGAAAGCGTCTGTGCTGTGAAGATCTGCAGCCATAAGAACACACCGAGGAGGTATGGACTTTAGCAATCTGAGAACAGCATGATGGGACTCTAGAGAAATAGAACAACAACAAGTGGTAGCTTTAGATTTGGAGCAATCCAGCAAAGCTTGCAAATTTCTTGCTGGGCACCACCCTCTTGGTCAGGGCGAGTGGCCAGAAATGGAGGCCATTTTCCATGGGGAAAACGAAGTCATTGGCCCAGGCTCTGGGTGTCAGATGACAGGTGGCATCTGGGGCTGTAAGGACTTGCAGGGTCCTAGTTGCTGGCAGCTTTCGTTCTGGAAGGATCCAGCACAGTTTGTAGATTCCTGGCTTGGCACTGCCCTGCCTGCCAGGCAGAGTGGCCACAAATGAAGGCCATTTTCCATGGGAAAAACGAAGTCCTTTCCCCAGGGTCTCAGGAATATGTTCAAGGTGGCGTTTGAGGCTCTAAGTACTTCCAGGGCCCTAGTTGCTGCCAGCTTTTCTTTTGGAAAAATCCAGCAACGATTGCATCATTCTAGCTAGGCTCCCACTTTCTGCCAGGGTGAGTGGCTGCCAAGGGAGGCCATTTGCCATGGGAAAAAGAAGTCCTTTCCCCAGGGTCTGGGTGTCAGATGAAAGGTGGCCTTTGGGGTTCTGAGGACTTGTAGGGTAGTACTTACTGGCTAGAGTAGAGGAAATGGATTCTATTTGAATATCTGTCCCACAGGTCCTGGTTGTCCTTGATGGGCTGCAGCTGTGAGCATTGAAGAGAACTGGGATAAAAGGGGGCGGCGTAGCCATTCAGGGAGAGCCTTGAAGGAGCCCTGAACTGGGAAAGAACAGCATGCAGAAGAAAGCGTCTGTGCTGTGAAGATCTGCAGCCATAAGAACACACCGAGGAGGTATGGACTTTAGCAATCTGAGAACAGCATGATGGGACTCTAGAGAAATAGAACAACAACAAGTGGCAGCTTTAGATTTGGAGCAATCCAGCAAAGCTTGCAAATTTCTTGCTGGGCACCACCCTCTTGGTCAGGGCGAGTGGCCAGAAATGGAGGCCATTTTCCATGGGGAAAACGAAGTCATTGGCCCAGGCTCTGGGTGTCAGATGACTGGTGGCATCTGGGGCTGTAAGGACTTGCAGGGTCCTAGTTGCTGGCAGCTTTCATTCTGGAAGGATCCAGCACAGTTTGTAGATTCCTGGCTTGGCACTGCCCTGCCTGCCAGGCAGAGTGGCCACAAATGAAGGCCATTTTCCATGGGAAAAACGAAGTCCTTTCCCCAGGGTCTCAGGAATATGTTCAAGGTGGCGTTTGAGGCTCTAAGTACTTCCAGGGCCCTAGTTGCTGGCAGCTTTTCTTTTGGAAAAATCCAGCAACGATTGCATCATTCTAGCTAGGCTCCCACTTTCTGCCAGGGTGAGTGGCTGCCAAGGGAGGCCATTTGCCATGGGAAAAAGAAGTCCTTTCCCCAGGGTCTGGGTGTCAGATGAAAGGTGGCCTTTGGGGTTCTGAGGACTTGTAGGGTAGTACTTACTGGCTAGAGTAGAGGAAATGGATTCTATTTGAATATCTGTCCCACAGGTCCTGGTTGTCCTTGATGGGCTGCAGCTGTGAGCATTGAAGAGAACTGGGATAAAAGGGGGCGGCGTAGCCATTCAGGGAGAGCCTTGAAGGAGCCCTGAACTGGGAAAGAACAGCATGCAGAAGAAAGCGTCTGTGCTGTGAAGATCTGCAGCCATAAGAACACACCGAGGAGGTATGGACTTTAGCAATCTGAGAACAGCATGATGGGACTCTAGAGAAATAGAACAACAACAAGTGGTAGCTTTAGATTTGGAGCAATCCAGCAAAGCTTGCAAATTTCTTGCTGGGCACCACCCTCTTGGTCAGGGCGAGTGGCCAGAAATGGAGGCCATTTTCCATGGGGAAAACGAAGTCATTGGCCCAGGCTCTGGGTGTCAGATGACTGGTGGCATCTGGGGCTGTAAGGACTTGCAGGGTCCTAGTTGCTGGCAGCTTTCGTTCTGGAAGGATCCAGCAGAGTTTGTAGATTCCTGGCTTGGCACTGCCCTGCCTGCCAGGCAGAGTGGCCACAAATGAAGGCCATTTTCCATGGGAAAAACGAAGTCCTTTCCCCAGGGTCTCAGTAATATGTTCAAGGTGGCGTTTGAGGCTCTAAGTACTTCCAGGGCCCTAGTTGCTGCCAGCTTTTCTTTTGGAAAAATCCAGCAACGATTGCATCATTCTAGCTAGGCTCCCACTTTCTGCCAGGGTGAGTGGCTGCCAAGGGAGGCCATTTGCCATGGGAAAAAGAAGTCCTTTCCCCAGGGTCTGGGTGTCAGATGAAAGGTGGCCTTTGGGGTTCTGAGGACTTGTAGGGTAGAACTTACTGGCTAGAGTAGAGGAAATGGATTCTATTTGAATATCTGTCTAGAGGCTTTGCCCCACAGGTCCTGGTTGTCCTTGATGGGCTGCAGCTGTGAGCATTGAAGAGAACTGGGATAAAAGGGGGCGGCGTAGCCATTCAGGGAGAGCCTTGAAGGAGCCCTGAACTGGGAAAGAACAGCATGCAGAAGAAAGCGTCTGTGCTGTGAAGATCTGCAGCCATAAGAACACACCGAGGAGGTATGGACTTTAGCAATCTGAGAACAGCATGATGGGACTCTAGAGAAATAGAACAACAACAAGTGGTAGCTTTAGATTTGGAGCAATCCAGCAAAGCTTGCAAATTTCTTGCTGGGCACCACCCTCTTGGTCAGGGCGAGTGGCCAGAAATGGAGGCCATTTTCCATGGGGAAAACGAAGTCATTGGCCCAGGCTCTGGGTGTCAGATGACTGGTGGCATCTGGGGCTGTAAGGACTTGCAGGGTCCTAGTTGCTGGCAGCTTTCGTTCTGGAAGGATCCAGCACAGTTTGTAGATTCCTGGCTTGGCACTGCCCTGCCTGCCAGGCAGAGTGGCCACAAATGAAGGCCATTTTCCATGGGAAAAACGAAGTCCTTTCCCCAGGGTCTCAGTAATATGTTCAAGGTGGCGTTTGAGGCTCTAAGTACTTCCAGGGCCCTAGTTGCTGCCAGCTTTTCTTTTGGAAAAATCCAGCAACGATTGCATCATTCTAGCTAGGCTCCCACTTTCTGCCAGGGTGAGTGGCTGCCAAGGGAGGCCATTTGCCATGGGAAAAAGAAGTCCTTTCCCCAGGGTCTGGGTGTCAGATGAAAGGTGGCCTTTGGGGTTCTGAGGACTTGTAGGGTAGTACTTACTGGCTAGAGTAGAGGAAATGGATTCTATTTGAATATCTGTCTAGAGGCTTTGCCCCACAGGTCCTGGTTGTCCTTGATGGGCTGCAGCTGTGAGCATTGAAGAGAACTGGGATAAAAGGGGGCGGCTTAGCCATTCAGGGAGAGCCTTGAAGGAGCCCTGAACTGGGAAAGAACAGCATGCAGAAGAAAGCGTCTGTGCTGTGAAGATCTGCAGCCATAAGAACACACCAAGGAGGTATGGACTTTAGCAATCTGAGAACAGCATGATGGGACTCTAGAGAAATAGAACAACAACAAGTGGCAGCTTTCGATTTGGAGCAATCCAGCAAAGCTTGCAAATTTCTTGCTGGGCACCACCCTCTTGGTCAGGGCGAGTGGCCAGAAATGGAGGCCATTTTCCATGGGGAAAACGAAGTCATTGGCCCAGGCTCTGGGTGTCAGATGACTGGTGGCATCTGGGGCTGTAAGGACTTGCAGGGTCCTAGTTGCTGGCAGCTTTCGTTCTGGAAGGATCCAGCAGAGTTTGTAGATTCCTGGCTTGGCACTGCCCTGCCTGCCAGGCAGAGTGGCCAGAAATGAAGGCCATTTTCCATGGGAAAAACGAAGTCCTTTCCCCAGGGTCTCAGGAATATGTTCAAGGTGGCGTTTGAGGCTCTAAGTACTTCCAGGGCCCTAGTTGCTGGCAGCTTTTCTTTTGGAAAAATCCAGCAACGATTGCATCATTCTAGCTAGGCTCCCACTTTCTGCCAGGGTGAGTGGCTGCCAAGGGAGGCCATTTGCCATGGGAAAAAGAAGTCCTTTCCCCAGGGTCTGGGTGTCAGATGAAAGGTGGCCTTTGGGGTTCTGAGGACTTGTAGGGTAGTACTTACTGGCTAGAGTAGAGGAAATGGATTCTATTTGAATATCTGTCCCACAGGTCCTGGTTGTCCTTGATGGGCTGCAGCTGTGAGCATTGAAGAGAACTGGGATAAAAGGGGGCGGCGTAGCCATTCAGGGAGAGCCTTGAAGGAGCCCTGAACTGGGAAAGAACAGCATGCAGAAGAAAGCGTCTGTGCTGTGAAGATCTGCAGCCATAAGAACACACCGAGGAGGTATGGACTTTAGCAATCTGAGAACAGCATGATGGGACTCTAGAGAAATAGAACAACAACAAGTGGTAGCTTTAGATTTGGAGCAATCCAGCAAAGCTTGCAAATTTCTTGCTGGGCACCACCCTCTTGGTCAGGGCGAGTGGCCAGAAATGGAGGCCATTTTCCATGGGGAAAACGAAGTCATTGGCCCAGGCTCTGGGTGTCAGATGACTGGTGGCATCTGGGGCTCTAAGGACTTGCAGGGTCCTAGTTGCTGGCAGCTTTCGTTCTGGAAGGATCCAGCACAGTTTGTAGATTCCTGGCTTGGCACTGCCCTGCCTGCCAGGCAGAGTGGCCACAAATGAAGGCCATTTTCCATGGGAAAAACGAAGTCCTTTCCCCAGGGTCTCAGGAATATGTTCAAGGTGGCGTTTGAGGCTCTAAGTACTTCCAGGGCCCTAGTTGCTGCCAGCTTTTCTTTTGGAAAAATCCAGCAACGATTGCATCATTCTAGCTAGGCTCCCACTTTCTGCCAGGGTGAGTGGCTGCCAAGGGAGGCCATTTGCCATGGGAAAAAGAAGTCCTTTCCCCAGGGTCTGGGTGTCAGATGAAAGGTGGCCTTTGGGGTTCTGAGGACTTGTAGGGTAGTACTTACTGGCTAGAGTAGAGGAAATGGATTCTATTTGAATATCTGTCCCACAGGTCCTGGTTGTCCTTGATGGGCTGCAGCTGTGAGCATTGAAGAGAACTGGGATAAAAGGGGGCGGCGTAGCCATTCAGGGAGAGCCTTGAAGGAGCCCTGAACTGGGAAAGAACAGCATGCAGAAGAAAGCGTCTGTGCTGTGAAGATCTGCAGCCATAAGAACACACCGAGGAGGTATGGACTTTAGCAATCTGAGAACAGCATGATGGGACTCTAGAGAAATAGAACAACAACAAGTGGCAGCTTTAGATTTGGAGCAATCCAGCAAAGCTTGCAAATTTCTTGCTGGGCACCACCCTCTTGGTCAGGGCGAGTGGCCAGAAATGGAGGCCATTTTCCATGGGGAAAACGAAGTCATTGGCCCAGGCTCTGGGTGTCAGATGACTGGTGGCATCTGGGGCTGTAAGGACTTGCAGGGTCCTAGTTGCTGGCAGCTTTCGTTCTGGAAGGATCCAGCAGAGTTTGTAGATTCCTGGCTTGGCACTGCCCTGCCTGCCAGGCAGAGTGGCCACAAATGAAGGCCATTTTCCATGGGAAAAACGAAGTCCTTTCCCCAGGGTCTCAGGAATATGTTCAAGGTGGCGTTTGAGGCTCTAAGTACTTCCAGGGCCCTAGTTGCTGGCAGCTTTTCTTTTGGAAAAATCCAGCAACGATTGCATCATTCTAGCTAGGCTCCCACTTTCTGCCAGGGTGAGTGGCTGCCAAGGGAGGCCATTTGCCATGGGAAAAAGAAGTCCTTTCCCCAGGGTCTGGGTGTCAGATGAAAGGTGGCCTTTGGGGTTCTGAGGACTTGTAGGGTAGTACTTACTGGCTAGAGTAGAGGAAATGGATTCTATTTGAATATCTGTCCCACAGGTCCTGGTTGTCCTTGATGGGCTGCAGCTGTGAGCATTGAAGAGAACTGGGATAAAAGGGGGCGGCGTAGCCATTCAGGGAGAGCCTTGAAGGAGCCCTGAACTGGGAAAGAACAGCATGCAGAAGAAAGCGTCTGTGCTGTGAAGATCTGCAGCCATAAGAACACACCGAGGAGGTATGGACTTTAGCAATCTGAGAACAGCATGATGGGACTCTAGAGAAATAGAACAACAACAAGTGGCAGCTTTAGATTTGGAGCAATCCAGCAAAGCTTGCAAATTTCTTGCTGGGCACCACCCTCTTGGTCAGGGCGAGTGGCCAGAAATGGAGGCCATTTTCCATGGGGAAAACGAAGTCATTGGCCCAGGCTCTGGGTGTCAGATGACTGGTGGCATCTGGGGCTGTAAGGACTTGCAGGGTCCTAGTTGCTGGCAGCTTTCGTTCTGGAAGGATCCAGCACAGTTTGTAGATTCCTGGCTTGGCACTGCCCTGCCTGCCAGGCAGAGTGGCCAGAAATGAAGGCCATTTTCCATGGGAAAAACGAAGTCCTTTCCCCAGGGTCTCAGTAATATGTTCAAGGTGGCGTTTGAGGCTCTAAGTACTTCCAGGGCCCTAGTTGCTGCCAGCTTTTCTTTTGGAAAAATCCAGCAACGATTGCATCATTCTAGCTAGGCTCCCACTTTCTGCCAGGGTGAGTGGCTGCCAAGGGAGGCCATTTGCCATGGGAAAAAGAAGTCCTTTCCCCAGGGTCTGGGTGTCAGATGAAAGGTGGCCTTTGGGGTTCTGAGGACTTGTAGGGTACTACTTACTGGCTAGAGTAGAGGAAATGGATTCTATTTGAATATCTGTCCCACAGGTCCTGGTTGTCCTTGATGGGCTGCAGCTGTGAGCATTGAAGAGAACTGGGATAAAAGGGGGCGGCGTAGCCATTCAGGGAGAGCCTTGAAGGAGCCCTGAACTGGGAAAGAACAGCATGCAGAAGAAAGCGTCTGTGCTGTGAAGATCTGCAGCCATAAGAACACACCGAGGAGGTATGGACTTTAGCAATCTGAGAACAGCATGATGGGACTCTAGAGAAATAGAACAACAACAAGTGGTAGCTTTAGATTTGGAGCAATCCAGCAAAGCTTGCAAATTTCTTGCTGGGCACCACCCTCTTGGTCAGGGCGAGTGGCCAGAAATGGAGGCCATTTTCCATGGGGAAAACGAAGTCATTGGCCCAGGCTCTGGGTGTCAGATGACTGGTGGCATCTGGGGCTGTAAGGACTTGCAGGGTCCTAGTTGCTGGCAGCTTTCGTTCTGGAAGGATCCAGCACAGTTTGTAGATTCCTGGCTTGGCACTGCCCTGCCTGCCAGGCAGAGTGGCCACAAATGAAGGCCATTTTCCATGGGAAAAACGAAGTCCTTTCCCCAGGGTCTCAGGAATATGTTCAAGGTGGCGTTTGAGGCTCTAAGTACTTCCAGGGCCCTAGTTGCTGCCAGCTTTTCTTTTGGAAAAATCCAGCAACGATTGCATCATTCTAGCTAGGCTCCCACTTTCTGCCAGGGTGAGTGGCTGCCAAGGGAGGCCATTTGCCATGGGAAAAAGAAGTCCTTTCCCCAGGGTCTGGGTGTCAGATGAAAGGTGGCCTTTGGGGTTCTGAGGACTTGTAGGGTAGTACTTACTGGCTAGAGTAGAGGAAATGGATTCTATTTGAATATCTGTCCCACAGGTCCTGGTTGTCCTTGATGGGCTGCAGCTGTGAGCATTGAAGAGAACTGGGATAAAAGGGGGCGGCGTAGCCATTCAGGGAGAGCCTTGAAGGAGCCCTGAACTGGGAAAGAACAGCATGCAGAAGAAAGCGTCTGTGCTGTGAAGATCTGCAGCCATAAGAACACACCGAGGAGGTATGGACTTTAGCAATCTGAGAACAGCATGATGGGACTCTAGAGAAATAGAACAACAACAAGTGGTAGCTTTAGATTTGGAGCAATCCAGCAAAGCTTGCAAATTTCTTGCTGGGCACCACCCTCTTGGTCAGGGCGAGTGGCCAGAAATGGAGGCCATTTTCCATGGGGAAAACGAAGTCATTGGCCCAGGCTCTGGGTGTCAGATGACTGGTGGCATCTGGGGCTGTAAGGACTTGCAGGGTCCTAGTTGCTGGCAGCTTTCGTTCTGGAAGGATCCAGCACAGTTTGTAGATTCCTGGCTTGGCACTGCCCTGCCTGCCAGGCAGAGTGGCCACAAATGAAGGCCATTTTCCATGGGAAAAACGAAGTCCTTTCCCCAGGGTCTCAGTAATATGTTCAAGGTGGCGTTTGAGGCTCTAAGTACTTCCAGGGCCCTAGTTGCTGCCAGCTTTTCTTTTGGAAAAATCCAGCAACGATTGCATCATTCTAGCTAGGCTCCCACTTTCTGCCAGGGTGAGTGGCTGCCAAGGGAGGCCATTTGCCATGGGAAAAAGAAGTCCTTTCCCCAGGGTCTGGGTGTCAGATGAAAGGTGGCCTTTGGGGTTCTGAGGACTTGTAGGGTACTACTTACTGGCTAGAGTAGAGGAAATGGATTCTATTTGAATATCTGTCTAGAGGCTTTGCCCCACAGGTCCTGGTTGTCCTTGATGGGCTGCAGCTGTGAGCATTGAAGAGAACTGGGATAAAAGGGGGCGGCTTAGCCATTCAGGGAGAGCCTTGAAGGAGCCCTGAACTGGGAAAGAACAGCATGCAGAAGAAAGCGTCTGTGCTGTGAAGATCTGCAGCCATAAGAACACACCAAGGAGGTATGGACTTTAGCAATCTGAGAACAGCATGATGGGACTCTAGAGAAATAGAACAACAACAAGTGGCAGCTTTCGATTTGGAGCAATCCAGCAAAGCTTGCAAATTTCTTGCTGGGCACCACCCTCTTGGTCAGGGCGAGTGGCCAGAAATGGAGGCCATTTTCCATGGGGAAAACGAAGTCATTGGCCCAGGCTCTGGGTGTCAGATGACTGGTGGCATCTGGGGCTGTAAGGACTTGCAGGGTCCTAGTTGCTGGCAGCTTTCGTTCTGGAAGGATCCAGCACAGTTTGTAGATTCCTGGCTTGGCACTGCCCTGCCTGCCAGGCAGAGTGGCCAGAAATGAAGGCCATTTTCCATGGGAAAAACGAAGTCCTTTCCCCAGGGTCTCAGGAATATGTTCAAGGTGGCGTTTGAGGCTCTAAGTACTTCCAGGGCCCTAGTTGCTGCCAGCTTTTCTTTTGGAAAAATCCAGCAACGATTGCATCATTCTAGCTAGGCTCCCACTTTCTGCCAGGGTGAGTGGCTGCCAAGGGAGGCCATTTGCCATGGGAAAAAGAAGTCCTTTCCCCAGGGTCTGGGTGTCAGATGAAAGGTGGCCTTTGGGGTTCTGAGGACTTGTAGGGTAGTACTTACTGGCTAGAGTAGAGGAAATGGATTCTATTTGAATATCTGTCCCACAGGTCCTGGTTGTCCTTGATGGGCTGCAGCTGTGAGCATTGAAGAGAACTGGGATAAAAGGGGGCGGCGTAGCCATTCAGGGAGAGCCTTGAAGGAGCCCTGAACTGGGAAAGAACAGCATGCAGAAGAAAGCGTCTGTGCTGTGAAGATCTGCAGCCATAAGAACACACCGAGGAGGTATGGACTTTAGCAATCTGAGAACAGCATGATGGGACTCTAGAGAAATAGAACAACAACAAGTGGTAGCTTTAGATTTGGAGCAATCCAGCAAAGCTTGCAAATTTCTTGCTGGGCACCACCCTCTTGGTCAGGGCGAGTGGCCAGAAATGGAGGCCATTTTCCATGGGGAAAACGAAGTCATTGGCCCAGGCTCTGGGTGTCAGATGACTGGTGGCATCTGGGGCTGTAAGGACTTGCAGGGTCCTAGTTGCTGGCAGCTTTCGTTCTGGAAGGATCCAGCACAGTTTGTAGATTCCTGGCTTGGCACTGCCCTGCCTGCCAGGCAGAGTGGCCACAAATGAAGGCCATTTTCCATGGGAAAAACGAAGTCCTTTCCCCAGGGTCTCAGGAATATGTTCAAGGTGGCGTTTGAGGCTCTAAGTACTTCCAGGGCCCTAGTTGCTGCCAGCTTTTCTTTTGGAAAAATCCAGCAACGATTGCATCATTCTAGCTAGGCTCCCACTTTCTGCCAGGGTGAGTGGCTGCCAAGGGAGGCCATTTGCCATGGGAAAAAGAAGTCCTTTCCCCAGGGTCTGGGTGTCAGATGAAAGGTGGCCTTTGGGGTTCTGAGGACTTGTAGGGTAGTACTTACTGGCTAGAGTAGAGGAAATGGATTCTATTTGAATATCTGTCCCACAGGTCCTGGTTGTCCTTGATGGGCTGCAGCTGTGAGCATTGAAGAGAACTGGGATAAAAGGGGGCGGCGTAGCCATTCAGGGAGAGCCTTGAAGGAGCCCTGAACTGGGAAAGAACAGCATGCAGAAGAAAGCGTCTGTGCTGTGAAGATCTGCAGCCATAAGAACACACCGAGGAGGTATGGACTTTAGCAATCTGAGAACAGCATGATGGGACTCTAGAGAAATAGAACAACAACAAGTGGCAGCTTTAGATTTGGAGCAATCCAGCAAAGCTTGCAAATTTCTTGCTGGGCACCACCCTCTTGGTCAGGGCGAGTGGCCAGAAATGGAGGCCATTTTCCATGGGGAAAACGAAGTCATTGGCCCAGGCTCTGGGTGTCAGATGACTGGTGGCATCTGGGGCTGTAAGGACTTGCAGGGTCCTAGTTGCTGGCAGCTTTCGTTCTGGAAGGATCCAGCACAGTTTGTAGATTCCTGGCTTGGCACTGCCCTGCCTGCCAGGCAGAGTGGCCACAAATGAAGGCCATTTTCCATGGGAAAAACGAAGTCCTTTCCCCAGGGTCTCAGGAATATGTTCAAGGTGGCGTTTGAGGCTCTAAGTACTTCCAGGGCCCTAGTTGCTGGCAGCTTTTCTTTTGGAAAAATCCAGCAACGATTGCATCATTCTAGCTAGGCTCCCACTTTCTGCCAGGGTGAGTGGCTGCCAAGGGAGGCCATTTGCCATGGGAAAAAGAAGTCCTTTCCCCAGGGTCTGGGTGTCAGATGAAAGGTGGCCTTTGGGGTTCTGAGGACTTGTAGGGTAGTACTTACTGGCTAGAGTAGAGGAAATGGATTCTATTTGAATATCTGTCCCACAGGTCCTGGTTGTCCTTGATGGGCTGCAGCTGTGAGCATTGAAGAGAACTGGGATAAAAGGGGGCGGCGTAGCCATTCAGGGAGAGCCTTGAAGGAGCCCTGAACTGGGAAAGAACAGCATGCAGAAGAAAGCGTCTGTGCTGTGAAGATCTGCAGCCATAAGAACACACCGAGGAGGTATGGACTTTAGCAATCTGAGAACAGCATGATGGGACTCTAGAGAAATAGAACAACAACAAGTGGTAGCTTTAGATTTGGAGCAATCCAGCAAAGCTTGCAAATTTCTTGCTGGGCACCACCCTCTTGGTCAGGGCGAGTGGCCAGAAATGGAGGCCATTTTCCATGGGGAAAACGAAGTCATTGGCCCAGGCTCTGGGTGTCAGATGACTGGTGGCATCTGGGGCTCTAAGGACTTGCAGGGTCCTAGTTGCTGGCAGCTTTCGTTCTGGAAGGATCCAGCAGAGTTTGTAGATTCCTGGCTTGGCACTGCCCTGCCTGCCAGGCAGAGTGGCCACAAATGAAGGCCATTTTCCATGGGAAAAACGAAGTCCTTTCCCCAGGGTCTCAGTAATATGTTCAAGGTGGCGTTTGAGGCTCTAAGTACTTCCAGGGCCCTAGTTGCTGGCAGCTTTTCTTTTGGAAAAATCCAGCAACGATTGCATCATTCTAGCTAGGCTCCCACTTTCTGCCAGGGTGAGTGGCTGCCAAGGGAGGCCATTTGCCATGGGAAAAAGAAGTCCTTTCCCCAGGGTCTGGGTGTCAGATGAAAGGTGGCCTTTGGGGTTCTGAGGACTTGTAGGGTAGTACTTACTGGCTAGAGTAGAGGAAATGGATTCTATTTGAATATCTGTCTAGAGGCTTTGCCCCACAGGTCCTGGTTGTCCTTGATGGGCTGCAGCTGTGAGCATTGAAGAGAACTGGGATAAAAGGGGGCGGCGTAGCCATTCAGGGAGAGCCTTGAAGGAGCCCTGAACTGGGAAAGAACAGCATGCAGAAGAAAGCGTCTGTGCTGTGAAGATCTGCAGCCATAAGAACACACCGAGGAGGTATGGACTTTAGCAATCTGAGAACAGCATGATGGGACTCTAGAGAAATAGAACAACAACAAGTGGTAGCTTTAGATTTGGAGCAATCCAGCAAAGCTTGCAAATTTCTTGCTGGGCACCACCCTCTTGGTCAGGGCGAGTGGCCAGAAATGGAGGCCATTTTCCATGGGGAAAACGAAGTCATTGGCCCAGGCTCTGGGTGTCAGATGACTGGTGGCATCTGGGGCTGTAAGGACTTGCAGGGTCCTAGTTGCTGGCAGCTTTCGTTCTGGAAGGATCCAGCACAGTTTGTAGATTCCTGGCTTGGCACTGCCCTGCCTGCCAGGCAGAGTGGCCACAAATGAAGGCCATTTTCCATGGGAAAAACGAAGTCCTTTCCCCAGGGTCTCAGGAATATGTTCAAGGTGGCGTTTGAGGCTCTAAGTACTTCCAGGGCCCTAGTTGCTGCCAGCTTTTCTTTTGGAAAAATCCAGCAACGATTGCATCATTCTAGCTAGGCTCCCACTTTCTGCCAGGGTGAGTGGCTGCCAAGGGAGGCCATTTGCCATGGGAAAAAGAAGTCCTTTCCCCAGGGTCTGGGTGTCAGATGAAAGGTGGCCTTTGGGGTTCTGAGGACTTGTAGGGTAGTACTTACTGGCTAGAGTAGAGGAAATGGATTCTATTTGAATATCTGTCTAGAGGCTTTGCCCCACAGGTCCTGGTTGTCCTTGATGGGCTGCAGCTGTGAGCATTGAAGAGAACTGGGATAAAAGGGGGCGGCTTAGCCATTCAGGGAGAGCCTTGAAGGAGCCCTGAACTGGGAAAGAACAGCATGCAGAAGAAAGCGTCTGTGCTGTGAAGATCTGCAGCCATAAGAACACACCAAGGAGGTATGGACTTTAGCAATCTGAGAACAGCATGATGGGACTCTAGAGAAATAGAACAACAACAAGTGGCAGCTTTCGATTTGGAGCAATCCAGCAAAGCTTGCAAATTTCTTGCTGGGCACCACCCTCTTGGTCAGGGCGAGTGGCCAGAAATGGAGGCCATTTTCCATGGGGAAAACGAAGTCATTGGCCCAGGCTCTGGGTGTCAGATGACTGGTGGCATCTGGGGCTGTAAGGACTTGCAGGGTCCTAGTTGCTGGCAGCTTTCGTTCTGGAAGGATCCAGCAGAGTTTGTAGATTCCTGGCTTGGCACTGCCCTGCCTGCCAGGCAGAGTGGCCAGAAATGAAGGCCATTTTCCATGGGAAAAACGAAGTCCTTTCCCCAGGGTCTCAGGAATATGTTCAAGGTGGCGTTTGAGGCTCTAAGTACTTCCAGGGCCCTAGTTGCTGCCAGCTTTTCTTTTGGAAAAATCCAGCAACGATTGCATCATTCTAGCTAGGCTCCCACTTTCTGCCAGGGTGAGTGGCTGCCAAGGGAGGCCATTTGCCATGGGAAAAAGAAGTCCTTTCCCCAGGGTCTGGGTGTCAGATGAAAGGTGGCCTTTGGGGTTCTGAGGACTTGTAGGGTAGTACTTACTGGCTAGAGTAGAGGAAATGGATTCTATTTGAATATCTGTCCCACAGGTCCTGGTTGTCCTTGATGGGCTGCAGCTGTGAGCATTGAAGAGAACTGGGATAAAAGGGGGCGGCGTAGCCATTCAGGGAGAGCCTTGAAGGAGCCCTGAACTGGGAAAGAACAGCATGCAGAAGAAAGCGTCTGTGCTGTGAAGATCTGCAGCCATAAGAACACACCGAGGAGGTATGGACTTTAGCAATCTGAGAACAGCATGATGGGACTCTAGAGAAATAGAACAACAACAAGTGGTAGCTTTAGATTTGGAGCAATCCAGCAAAGCTTGCAAATTTCTTGCTGGGCACCACCCTCTTGGTCAGGGCGAGTGGCCAGAAATGGAGGCCATTTTCCATGGGGAAAACGAAGTCATTGGCCCAGGCTCTGGGTGTCAGATGACTGGTGGCATCTGGGGCTGTAAGGACTTGCAGGGTCCTAGTTGCTGGCAGCTTTCGTTCTGGAAGGATCCAGCACAGTTTGTAGATTCCTGGCTTGGCACTGCCCTGCCTGCCAGGCAGAGTGGCCACAAATGAAGGCCATTTTCCATGGGAAAAACGAAGTCCTTTCCCCAGGGTCT
Source organism: Agelaius phoeniceus (assembly GCF_051311805.1). Lineage (NCBI taxonomy): Eukaryota > Metazoa > Chordata > Aves > Passeriformes > Icteridae > Agelaius > Agelaius phoeniceus. The sequence goes on from NW_027509937.1 coordinate 35,431, forward strand.
CAGGAATATGTTCAAGGTGGCGTTTGAGGCTCTAAGTACTTCCAGGGCCCTAGTTGCTGCCAGCTTTTCTTTTGGAAAAATCCAGCAACGATTGCATCATTCTAGCTAGGCTCCCACTTTCTGCCAGGGTGAGTGGCTGCCAAGGGAGGCCATTTGCCATGGGAAAAAGAAGTCCTTTCCCCAGGGTCTGGGTGTCAGATGAAAGGTGGCCTTTGGGGTTCTGAGGACTTGTAGGGTAGTACTTACTGGCTAGAGTAGAGGAAATGGATTCTATTTGAATATCTGTCCCACAGGTCCTGGTTGTCCTTGATGGGCTGCAGCTGTGAGCATTGAAGAGAACTGGGATAAAAGGGGGCGGCGTAGCCATTCAGGGAGAGCCTTGAAGGAGCCCTGAACTGGGAAAGAACAGCATGCAGAAGAAAGCGTCTGTGCTGTGAAGATCTGCAGCCATAAGAACACACCGAGGAGGTATGGACTTTAGCAATCTGAGAACAGCATGATGGGACTCTAGAGAAATAGAACAACAACAAGTGGCAGCTTTAGATTTGGAGCAATCCAGCAAAGCTTGCAAATTTCTTGCTGGGCACCACCCTCTTGGTCAGGGCGAGTGGCCAGAAATGGAGGCCATTTTCCATGGGGAAAACGAAGTCATTGGCCCAGGCTCTGGGTGTCAGATGACTGGTGGCATCTGGGGCTGTAAGGACTTGCAGGGTCCTAGTTGCTGGCAGCTTTCGTTCTGGAAGGATCCAGCACAGTTTGTAGATTCCTGGCTTGGCACTGCCCTGCCTGCCAGGCAGAGTGGCCAGAAATGAAGGCCATTTTCCATGGGAAAAACGAAGTCCTTTCCCCAGGGTCTCAGGAATATGTTCAAGGTGGCGTTTGAGGCTCTAAGTACTTCCAGGGCCCTAGTTGCTGGCAGCTTTTCTTTTGGAAAAATCCAGCAACGATTGCATCATTCTAGCTAGGCTCCCACTTTCTGCCAGGGTGAGTGGCTGCCAAGGGAGGCCATTTGCCATGGGAAAAAGAAGTCCTTTCCCCAGGGTCTGGGTGTCAGATGAAAGGTGGCCTTTGGGGTTCTGAGGACTTGTAGGGTAGTACTTACTGGCTAGAGTAGAGGAAATGGATTCTATTTGAATATCTATCCCACAGGTCCTGGTTGTCCTTGATGGGCTGCAGCTGTGAGCATTGAAGAGAACTGGGATAAAAGGGGGCGGCGTAGCCATTCAGGGAGAGCCTTGAAGGAGCCCTGAACTGGGAAAGAACAGCATGCAGAAGAAAGCGTCTGTGCTGTGAAGATCTGCAGCCATAAGAACACACCGAGGAGGTATGGACTTTAGCAATCTGAGAACAGCATGATGGGACTCTAGAGAAATAGAACAACAACAAGTGGTAGCTTTAGATTTGGAGCAATCCAGCAAAGCTTGCAAATTTCTTGCTGGGCACCACCCTCTTGGTCAGGGCGAGTGGCCAGAAATGGAGGCCATTTTCCATGGGGAAAACGAAGTCATTGGCCCAGGCTCTGGGTGTCAGATGACTGGTGGCATCTGGGGCTGTAAGGACTTGCAGGGTCCTAGTTGCTGGCAGCTTTCGTTCTGGAAGGATCCAGCAGAGTTTGTAGATTCCTGGCTTGGCACTGCCCTGCCTGCCAGGCAGAGTGGCCACAAATGAAGGCCATTTTCCATGGGAAAAACGAAGTCCTTTCCCCAGGGTCTCAGTAATATGTTCAAGGTGGCGTTTGAGGCTCTAAGTACTTCCAGGGCCCTAGTTGCTGGCAGCTTTTCTTTTGGAAAAATCCAGCAACGATTGCATCATTCTAGCTAGGCTCCCACTTTCTGCCAGGGTGAGTGGCTGCCAAGGGAGGCCATTTGCCATGGGAAAAAGAAGTCCTTTCCCCAGGGTCTGGGTGTCAGATGAAAGGTGGCCTTTGGGGTTCTGAGGACTTGTAGGGTAGTACTTACTGGCTAGAGTAGAGGAAATGGATTCTATTTGAATATCTGTCTAGAGGCTTTGCCCCACAGGTCCTGGTTGTCCTTGATGGGCTGCAGCTGTGAGCATTGAAGAGAACTGGGATAAAAGGGGGCGGCTTAGCCATTCAGGGAGAGCCTTGAAGGAGCCCTGAACTGGGAAAGAACAGCATGCAGAAGAAAGCGTCTGTGCTGTGAAGATCTGCAGCCATAAGAACACACCAAGGAGGTATGGACTTTAGCAATCTGAGAACAGCATGATGGGACTCTAGAGAAATAGAACAACAACAAGTGGCAGCTTTCGATTTGGAGCAATCCAGCAAAGCTTGCAAATTTCTTGCTGGGCACCACCCTCTTGGTCAGGGCGAGTGGCCAGAAATGGAGGCCATTTTCCATGGGGAAAACGAAGTCATTGGCCCAGGCTCTGGGTGTCAGATGACTGGTGGCATCTGGGGCTCTAAGGACTTGCAGGGTCCTAGTTGCTGGCAGCTTTCGTTCTGGAAGGATCCAGCAGAGTTTGTAGATTCCTGGCTTGGCACTGCCCTGCCTGCCAGGCCAAGTGGCCACAAATGAAGGCCATTTTCCATGGGAAAAACGAAGTCCTTTCCCCAGGGTCTCAGTAATATGTTCAAGGTGGCGTTTGAGGCTCTAAGTACTTCCAGGGCCCTAGTTGCTGGCAGCTTTTCTTTTGGAAAAATCCAGCAACGATTGCATCATTCTAGCTAGGCTCCCACTTTCTGCCAGGGTGAGTGGCTGCCAAGGGAGGCCATTTGCCATGGGAAAAAGAAGTCCTTTCCCCAGGGTCTGGGTGTCAGATGAAAGGTGGCCTTTGGGGTTCTGAGGACTTGTAGGGTAGTACTTACTGGCTAGAGTAGAGGAAATGGATTCTATTTGAATATCTGTCCCACAGGTCCTGGTTGTCCTTGATGGGCTGCAGCTGTGAGCATTGAAGAGAACTGGGATAAAAGGGGGCGGCGTAGCCATTCAGGGAGAGCCTTGAAGGAGCCCTGAACTGGGAAAGAACAGCATGCAGAAGAAAGCGTCTGTGCTGTGAAGATCTGCAGCCATAAGAACACACCGAGGAGGTATGGACTTTAGCAATCTGAGAACAGCATGATGGGACTCTAGAGAAATAGAACAACAACAAGTGGTAGCTTTAGATTTGGAGCAATCCAGCAAAGCTTGCAAATTTCTTGCTGGGCACCACCCTCTTGGTCAGGGCGAGTGGCCAGAAATGGAGGCCATTTTCCATGGGGAAAACGAAGTCATTGGCCCAGGCTCTGGGTGTCAGATGACTGGTGGCATCTGGGGCTGTAAGGACTTGCAGGGTCCTAGTTGCTGGCAGCTTTCGTTCTGGAAGGATCCAGCACAGTTTGTAGATTCCTGGCTTGGCACTGCCCTGCCTGCCAGGCAGAGTGGCCACAAATGAAGGCCATTTTCCATGGGAAAAACGAAGTCCTTTCCCCAGGGTCTCAGTAATATGTTCAAGGTGGCGTTTGAGGCTCTAAGTACTTCCAGGGCCCTAGTTGCTGCCAGCTTTTCTTTTGGAAAAATCCAGCAACGATTGCATCATTCTAGCTAGGCTCCCACTTTCTGCCAGGGTGAGTGGCTGCCAAGGGAGGCCATTTGCCATGGGAAAAAGAAGTCCTTTCCCCAGGGTCTGGGTGTCAGATGAAAGGTGGCCTTTGGGGTTCTGAGGACTTGTAGGGTAGTACTTACTGGCTAGAGTAGAGGAAATGGATTCTATTTGAATATCTGTCTAGAGGCTTTGCCCCACAGGTCCTGGTTGTCCTTGATGGGCTGCAGCTGTGAGCATTGAAGAGAACTGGGATAAAAGGGGGCGGCTTAGCCATTCAGGGAGAGCCTTGAAGGAGCCCTGAACTGGGAAAGAACAGCATGCAGAAGAAAGCGTCTGTGCTGTGAAGATCTGCAGCCATAAGAACACACCAAGGAGGTATGGACTTTAGCAATCTGAGAACAGCATGATGGGACTCTAGAGAAATAGAACAACAACAAGTGGCAGCTTTCGATTTGGAGCAATCCAGCAAAGCTTGCAAATTTCTTGCTGGGCACCACCCTCTTGGTCAGGGCGAGTGGCCAGAAATGGAGGCCATTTTCCATGGGGAAAACGAAGTCATTGGCCCAGGCTCTGGGTGTCAGATGACTGGTGGCATCTGGGGCTGTAAGGACTTGCAGGGTCCTAGTTGCTGGCAGCTTTCGTTCTGGAAGGATCCAGCAGAGTTTGTAGATTCCTGGCTTGGCACTGCCCTGCCTGCCAGGCAGAGTGGCCAGAAATGAAGGCCATTTTCCATGGGAAAAACGAAGTCCTTTCCCCAGGGTCTCAGGAATATGTTCAAGGTGGCGTTTGAGGCTCTAAGTACTTCCAGGGCCCTAGTTGCTGGCAGCTTTTCTTTTGGAAAAATCCAGCAACGATTGCATCATTCTAGCTAGGCTCCCACTTTCTGCCAGGGTGAGTGGCTGCCAAGGGAGGCCATTTGCCATGGGAAAAAGAAGTCCTTTCCCCAGGGTCTGGGTGTCAGATGAAAGGTGGCCTTTGGGGTTCTGAGGACTTGTAGGGTAGTACTTACTGGCTAGAGTAGAGGAAATGGATTCTATTTGAATATCTGTCCCACAGGTCCTGGTTGTCCTTGATGGGCTGCAGCTGTGAGCATTGAAGAGAACTGGGATAAAAGGGGGTGGCGTAGCCATTCAGGGAGAGCCTTGAAGGAGCCCTGAACTGGGAAAGAACAGCATGCAGAAGAAAGCGTCTGTGCTGTGAAGATCTGCAGCCATAAGAACACACCGAGGAGGTATGGACTTTAGCAATCTGAGAACAGCATGATGGGACTCTAGAGAAATAGAACAACAACAAGTGGTAGCTTTAGATTTGGAGCAATCCAGCAAAGCTTGCAAATTTCTTGCTGGGCACCACCCTCTTGGTCAGGGCGAGTGGCCAGAAATGGAGGCCATTTTCCATGGGGAAAATGAAGTCATTGGCCCAGGCTCTGGGTGTCAGATGACTGGTGGCATCTGGGGCTGTAAGGACTTGCAGGGTCCTAGTTGCTGGCAGCTTTCGTTCTGGAAGGATCCAGCAGAGTTTGTAGATTCCTGGCTTGGCACTGCCCTGCCTGCCAGGCCAAGTGGCCACAAATGAAGGCCATTTTCCATGGGAAAAACGAAGTCCTTTCCCCAGGGTCTCAGGAATATGTTCAAGGTGGCGTTTGAGGCTCTAAGTACTTCCAGGGCCCTAGTTGCTGGCAGCTTTTCTTTTGGAAAAATCCAGCAACGATTGCATCATTCTAGCTAGGCTCCCACTTTCTGCCAGGGTGAGTGGCTGCCAAGGGAGGCCATTTGCCATGGGAAAAAGAAGTCCTTTCCCCAGGGTCTGGGTGTCAGATGAAAGGTGGCCTTTGGGGTTCTGAGGACTTGTAGGGTAGTACTTACTGGCTAGAGTAGAGGAAATGGATTCTATTTGAATATCTGTCTAGAGGCTTTGCCCCACAGGTCCTGGTTGTCCTTGATGGGCTGCAGCTGTGAGCATTGAAGAGAACTGGGATAAAAGGGGGCGGCTTAGCCATTCAGGGAGAGCCTTGAAGGAGCCCTGAACTGGGAAAGAACAGCATGCAGAAGAAAGCGTCTGTGCTGTGAAGATCTGCAGCCATAAGAACACACCGAGGAGGTATGGACTTTAGCAATCTGAGAACAGCATGATGGGACTCTAGAGAAATAGAAGAACAACAAGTGGTAGCTTTCGATTTGGAGCAATCCAGCAAAGCTTGCAAATTTCTTGCTGGGCACCACCCTCTTGGTCAGGGCGAGTGGCCAGAAATGGAGGCCATTTTCCATGGGGAAAACGAAGTCATTGGCCCAGGCTCTGGGTGTCAGATGACTGGTGGCATCTGGGGCTGTAAGGACTTGCAGGGTCCTAGTTGCTGGCAGCTTTCGTTCTGGATGGATCCAGCACAGTTTGTAGATTCCTGGCTTGGCACTGCCCTGCCTGCCAGGCAGAGTGGCCACAAATGAAGGCCATTTTCCATGGGAAAAACGAAGTCCTTTCCCCAGGGTCTCAGTAATATGTTCAAGGTGGCCTTTGAGGCTCTAAGTACTTCCAGGGCCCTAGTTGCTGGCAGCTTTTCTTTTGGAAAAATCCAGCAACGATTGCATCATTCTAGCTAGGCTCCCACTTTCTGCCAGGGTGAGTGGCTGCCAAGGGAGGCCATTTGCCATGGGAAAAAGAAGTCCTTTCCCCAGGGTCTGGGTGTCAGATGAAAGGTGGCCTTTGGGGTTCTGAGGACTTGTAGGGTAGTACTTACTGGCTAGAGTAGAGGAAATGGATTCTATTTGAATATCTGTCCCACAGGTCCTGGTTGTCCTTGATGGGCTGCAGCTGTGAGCATTGAAGAGAACTGGGATAAAAGGGGGCGGCGTAGCCATTCAGGGAGAGCCTTGAAGGAGCCCTGAACTGGGAAAGAACAGCATGCAGAAGAAAGCGTCTGTGCTGTGAAGATCTGCAGCCATAAGAACACACCGAGGAGGTATGGACTTTAGCAATCTGAGAACAGCATGATGGGACTCTAGAGAAATAGAACAACAACAAGTGGTAGCTTTAGATTTGGAGCAATCCAGCAAAGCTTGCAAATTTCTTGCTGGGCACCACCCTCTTGGTCAGGGCGAGTGGCCAGAAATGGAGGCCATTTTCCATGGGGAAAACGAAGTCATTGGCCCAGGCTCTGGGTGTCAGATGACTGGTGGCATCTGGGGCTGTAAGGACTTGCAGGGTCCTAGTTGCTGGCAGCTTTCGTTCTGGAAGGATCCAGCACAGTTTGTAGATTCCTGGCTTGGCACTGCCCTGCCTGCCAGGCAGAGTGGCCACAAATGAAGGCCATTTTCCATGGGAAAAACGAAGTCCTTTCCCCAGGGTCTCAGTAATATGTTCAAGGTGGCGTTTGAGGCTCTAAGTACTTCCAGGGCCCTAGTTGCTGCCAGCTTTTCTTTTGGAAAAATCCAGCAACGATTGCATCATTCTAGCTAGGCTCCCACTTTCTGCCAGGGTGAGTGGCTGCCAAGGGAGGCCATTTGCCATGGGAAAAAGAAGTCCTTTCCCCAGGGTCTGGGTGTCAGATGAAAGGTGGCCTTTGGGGTTCTGAGGACTTGTAGGGTAGTACTTACTGGCTAGAGTAGAGGAAATGGATTCTATTTGAATATCTGTCTAGAGGCTTTGCCCCACAGGTCCTGGTTGTCCTTGATGGGCTGCAGCTGTGAGCATTGAAGAGAACTGGGATAAAAGGGGGCGGCTTAGCCATTCAGGGAGAGCCTTGAAGGAGCCCTGAACTGGGAAAGAACAGCATGCAGAAGAAAGCGTCTGTGCTGTGAAGATCTGCAGCCATAAGAACACACCAAGGAGGTATGGACTTTAGCAATCTGAGAACAGCATGATGGGACTCTAGAGAAATAGAACAACAACAAGTGGCAGCTTTCGATTTGGAGCAATCCAGCAAAGCTTGCAAATTTCTTGCTGGGCACCACCCTCTTGGTCAGGGCGAGTGGCCAGAAATGGAGGCCATTTTCCATGGGGAAAACGAAGTCATTGGCCCAGGCTCTGGGTGTCAGATGACTGGTGGCATCTGGGGCTGTAAGGACTTGCAGGGTCCTAGTTGCTGGCAGCTTTCGTTCTGGAAGGATCCAGCAGAGTTTGTAGATTCCTGGCTTGGCACTGCCCTGCCTGCCAGGCAGAGTGGCCAGAAATGAAGGCCATTTTCCATGGGAAAAACGAAGTCCTTTCCCCAGGGTCTCAGGAATATGTTCAAGGTGGCGTTTGAGGCTCTAAGTACTTCCAGGGCCCTAGTTGCTGGCAGCTTTTCTTTTGGAAAAATCCAGCAACGATTGCATCATTCTAGCTAGGCTCCCACTTTCTGCCAGGGTGAGTGGCTGCCAAGGGAGGCCATTTGCCATGGGAAAAAGAAGTCCTTTCCCCAGGGTCTGGGTGTCAGATGAAAGGTGGCCTTTGGGGTTCTGAGGACTTGTAGGGTAGTACTTACTGGCTAGAGTAGAGGAAATGGATTCTATTTGAATATCTGTCCCACAGGTCCTGGTTGTCCTTGATGGGCTGCAGCTGTGAGCATTGAAGAGAACTGGGATAAAAGGGGGCGGCGTAGCCATTCAGGGAGAGCCTTGAAGGAGCCCTGAACTGGGAAAGAACAGCATGCAGAAGAAAGCGTCTGTGCTGTGAAGATCTGCAGCCATAAGAACACACCGAGGAGGTATGGACTTTAGCAATCTGAGAACAGCATGATGGGACTCTAGAGAAATAGAACAACAACAAGTGGTAGCTTTAGATTTGGAGCAATCCAGCAAAGCTTGCAAATTTCTTGCTGGGCACCACCCTCTTGGTCAGGGCGAGTGGCCAGAAATGGAGGCCATTTTCCATGGGGAAAATGAAGTCATTGGCCCAGGCTCTGGGTGTCAGATGACTGGTGGCATCTGGGGCTGTAAGGACTTGCAGGGTCCTAGTTGCTGGCAGCTTTCGTTCTGGAAGGATCCAGCAGAGTTTGTAGATTCCTGGCTTGGCACTGCCCTGCCTGCCAGGCCAAGTGGCCACAAATGAAGGCCATTTTCCATGGGAAAAACGAAGTCCTTTCCCCAGGGTCTCAGGAATATGTTCAAGGTGGCGTTTGAGGCTCTAAGTACTTCCAGGGCCCTAGTTGCTGGCAGCTTTTCTTTTGGAAAAATCCAGCAACGATTGCATCATTCTAGCTAGGCTCCCACTTTCTGCCAGGGTGAGTGGCTGCCAAGGGAGGCCATTTGCCATGGGAAAAAGAAGTCCTTTCCCCAGGGTCTGGGTGTCAGATGAAAGGTGGCCTTTGGGGTTCTGAGGACTTGTAGGGTAGTACTTACTGGCTAGAGTAGAGGAAATGGATTCTATTTGAATATCTGTCTAGAGGCTTTGCCCCACAGGTCCTGGTTGTCCTTGATGGGCTGCAGCTGTGAGCATTGAAGAGAACTGGGATAAAAGGGGGCGGCTTAGCCATTCAGGGAGAGCCTTGAAGGAGCCCTGAACTGGGAAAGAACAGCATGCAGAAGAAAGCGTCTGTGCTGTGAAGATCTGCAGCCATAAGAACACACCGAGGAGGTATGGACTTTAGCAATCTGAGAACAGCATGATGGGACTCTAGAGAAATAGAAGAACAACAAGTGGTAGCTTTCGATTTGGAGCAATCCAGCAAAGCTTGCAAATTTCTTGCTGGGCACCACCCTCTTGGTCAGGGCGAGTGGCCAGAAATGGAGGCCATTTTCCATGGGGAAAACGAAGTCATTGGCCCAGGCTCTGGGTGTCAGATGACTGGTGGCATCTGGGGCTGTAAGGACTTGCAGGGTCCTAGTTGCTGGCAGCTTTCGTTCTGGATGGATCCAGCACAGTTTGTAGATTCCTGGCTTGGCACTGCCCTGCCTGCCAGGCAGAGTGGCCACAAATGAAGGCCATTTTCCATGGGAAAAACGAAGTCCTTTCCCCAGGGTCTCAGTAATATGTTCAAGGTGGCGTTTGAGGCTCTAAGTACTTCCAGGGCCCTAGTTGCTGCCAGCTTTTCTTTTGGAAAAATCCAGCAACGATTGCATCATTCTAGCTAGGCTCCCACTTTCTGCCAGGGTGAGTGGCTGCCAAGGGAGGCCATTTGCCATGGGAAAAAGAAGTCCTTTCCCCAGGGTCTGGGTGTCAGATGAAAGGTGGCCTTTGGGGTTCTGAGGACTTGTAGGGTAGTACTTACTGGCTAGAGTAGAGGAAATGGATTCTATTTGAATATCTGTCTAGAGGCTTTGCCCCACAGGTCCTGGTTGTCCTTGATGGGCTGCAGCTGTGAGCATTGAAGAGAACTGGGATAAAAGGGGGCGGCGTAGCCATTCAGGGAGAGCCTTGAAGGAGCCCTGAACTGGGAAAGAACAGCATGCAGAAGAAAGCGTCTGTGCTGTGAAGATCTGCAGCCATAAGAACACACCGAGGAGGTATGGACTTTAGCAATCTGAGAACAGCATTATGGGACTCTAGAGAAATAGAAGAACAACAAGTGGCAGCTTTAGATTTGGAGCAATCCAGCAAAGCTTGCAAATTTCTTGCTGGGCACCACCCTCTTGGTCAGGGCGAGTGGCCAGAAATGGAGGCCATTTTCCATGGGGAAAACGAAGTCATTGGCCCAGGCTCTGGGTGTCAGATGACAGGTGGCATCTGGGGCTCTAAGGACTTGCAGGGTCCTAGTTGCTGGCAGCTTTCGTTCTGGAAGGATCCAGCAGAGTTTGTAGATTCCTGGCTTGGCACTGCCCTGCCTGCCAGGCCAAGTGGCCACAAATGAAGGCCATTTTCCATGGGAAAAACGAAGTCCTTTCCCCAGGGTCTCAGGAATATGTTCAAGGTGGCGTTTGAGGCTCTAAGTACTTCCAGGGCCCTAGTTGCTGCCAGCTTTTCTTTTGGAAAAATCCAGCAACGATTGCATCATTCTAGCTAGGCTCCCACTTTCTGCCAGGGTGAGTGGCTGCCAAGGGAGGCCATTTGCCATGGGAAAAAGAAGTCCTTTCCCCAGGGTCTGGGTGTCAGATGAAAGGTGGCCTTTGGGGTTCTGAGGACTTGTAGGGTAGTACTTACTGGCTAGAGTAGAGGAAATGGATTCTATTTGAATATCTGTCTAGAGGCTTTGCCCCACAGGTCCTGGTTGTCCTTGATGGGCTGCAGCTGTGAGCATTGAAGAGAACTGGGATAAAAGGGGGCGGCTTAGCCATTCAGGGAGAGCCTTGAAGGAGCCCTGAACTGGGAAAGAACAGCATGCAGAAGAAAGCGTCTGTGCTGTGAAGATCTGCAGCCATAAGAACACACCGAGGAGGTATGGACTTTAGCAATCTGAGAACAGCATGATGGGACTCTAGAGAAATAGAACAACAACAAGTGGTAGCTTTAGATTTGGAGCAATCCAGCAAAGCTTGCAAATTTCTTGCTGGGCACCACCCTCTTGGTCAGGGCGAGTGGCCAGAAATGGAGGCCATTTTCCATGGGGAAAACGAAGTCATTGGCCCAGGCTCTGGGTGTCAGATGACTGGTGGCATCTGGGGCTGTAAGGACTTGCAGGGTCCTAGTTGCTGGCAGCTTTCGTTCTGGAAGGATCCAGCAGAGTTTGTAGATTCCTGGCTTGGCACTGCCCTGCCTGCCAGGCCAAGTGGCCACAAATGAAGGCCATTTTCCATGGGAAAAACGAAGTCCTTTCCCCAGGGTCTCAGGAATATGTTCAAGGTGGCGTTTGAGGCTCTAAGTACTTCCAGGGCCCTAGTTGCTGCCAGCTTTTCTTTTGGAAAAATCCAGCAACGATTGCATCATTCTAGCTAGGCTCCCACTTTCTGCCAGGGTGAGTGGCTGCCAAGGGAGGCCATTTGCCATGGGAAAAAGAAGTCCTTTCCCCAGGGTCTGGGTGTCAGATGAAAGGTGGCCTTTGGGGTTCTGAGGACTTGTAGGGTAGTACTTACTGGCTAGAGTAGAGGAAATGGATTCTATTTGAATATCTGTCCCACAGGTCCTGGTTGTCCTTGATGGGCTGCAGCTGTGAGCATTGAAGAGAACTGGGATAAAAGGGGGCGGCGTAGCCATTCAGGGAGAGCCTTGAAGGAGCCCTGAACTGGGAAAGAACAGCATGCAGAAGAAAGCGTCTGTGCTGTGAAGATCTGCAGCCATAAGAACACACCGAGGAGGTATGGACTTTAGCAATCTGAGAACAGCATGATGGGACTCTAGAGAAATAGAACAACAACAAGTGGTAGCTTTAGATTTGGAGCAATCCAGCAAAGCTTGCAAATTTCTTGCTGGGCACCACCCTCTTGGTCAGGGCGAGTGGCCAGAAATGGAGGCCATTTTCCATGGGGAAAACGAAGTCATTGGCCCAGGCTCTGGGTGTCAGATGACTGGTGGCATCTGGGGCTGTAAGGACTTGCAGGGTCCTAGTTGCTGGCAGCTTTCGTTCTGGAAGGATCCAGCACAGTTTGTAGATTCCTGGCTTGGCACTGCCCTGCCTGCCAGGCAGAGTGGCCACAAATGAAGGCCATTTTCCATGGGAAAAACGAAGTCCTTTCCCCAGGGTCTCAGGAATATGTTCAAGGTGGCGTTTGAGGCTCTAAGTACTTCCAGGGCCCTAGTTGCTGCCAGCTTTTCTTTTGGAAAAATCCAGCAACGATTGCATCATTCTAGCTAGGCTCCCACTTTCTGCCAGGGTGAGTGGCTGCCAAGGGAGGCCATTTGCCATGGGAAAAAGAAGTCCTTTCCCCAGGGTCTGGGTGTCAGATGAAAGGTGGCCTTTGGGGTTCTGAGGACTTGTAGGGTAGTACTTACTGGCTAGAGTAGAGGAAATGGATTCTATTTGAATATCTGTCCCACAGGTCCTGGTTGTCCTTGATGGGCTGCAGCTGTGAGCATTGAAGAGAACTGGGATAAAAGGGGGCGGCGTAGCCATTCAGGGAGAGCCTTGAAGGAGCCCTGAACTGGGAAAGAACAGCATGCAGAAGAAAGCGTCTGTGCTGTGAAGATCTGCAGCCATAAGAACACACCGAGGAGGTATGGACTTTAGCAATCTGAGAACAGCATGATGGGACTCTAGAGAAATAGAACAACAACAAGTGGCAGCTTTAGATTTGGAGCAATCCAGCAAAGCTTGCAAATTTCTTGCTGGGCACCACCCTCTTGGTCAGGGCGAGTGGCCAGAAATGGAGGCCATTTTCCATGGGGAAAACGAAGTCATTGGCCCAGGCTCTGGGTGTCAGATGACTGGTGGCATCTGGGGCTGTAAGGACTTGCAGGGTCCTAGTTGCTGGCAGCTTTCGTTCTGGAAGGATCCAGCACAGTTTGTAGATTCCTGGCTTGGCACTGCCCTGCCTGCCAGGCCAAGTGGCCACAAATGAAGGCCATTTTCCATGGGAAAAACGAAGTCCTTTCCCCAGGGTCTCAGGAATATGTTCAAGGTGGCGTTTGAGGCTCTAAGTACTTCCAGGGCCCTAGTTGCTGCCAGCTTTTCTTTTGGAAAAATCCAGCAACGATTGCATCATTCTAGCTAGGCTCCCACTTTCTGCCAGGGTGAGTGGCTGCCAAGGGAGGCCATTTGCCATGGGAAAAAGAAGTCCTTTCCCCAGGGTCTGGGTGTCAGATGAAAGGTGGCCTTTGGGGTTCTGAGGACTTGTAGGGTAGTACTTACTGGCTAGAGTAGAGGAAATGGATTCTATTTGAATATCTGTCCCACAGGTCCTGGTTGTCCTTGATGGGCTGCAGCTGTGAGCATTGAAGAGAACTGGGATAAAAGGGGGCGGCGTAGCCATTCAGGGAGAGCCTTGAAGGAGCCCTGAACTGGGAAAGAACAGCATGCAGAAGAAAGCGTCTGTGCTGTGAAGATCTGCAGCCATAAGAACACACCGAGGAGGTATGGACTTTAGCAATCTGAGAACAGCATGATGGGACTCTAGAGAAATAGAACAACAACAAGTGGTAGCTTTAGATTTGGAGCAATCCAGCAAAGCTTGCAAATTTCTTGCTGGGCACCACCCTCTTGGTCAGGGCGAGTGGCCAGAAATGGAGGCCATTTTCCATGGGGAAAACGAAGTCATTGGCCCAGGCTCTGGGTGTCAGATGACTGGTGGCATCTGGGGCTGTAAGGACTTGCAGGGTCCTAGTTGCTGGCAGCTTTCGTTCTGGAAGGATCCAGCAGAGTTTGTAGATTCCTGGCTTGGCACTGCCCTGCCTGCCAGGCCAAGTGGCCACAAATGAAGGCCATTTTCCATGGGAAAAACGAAGTCCTTTCCCCAGGGTCTCAGTAATATGTTCAAGGTGGCGTTTGAGGCTCTAAGTACTTCCAGGGCCCTAGTTGCTGCCAGCTTTTCTTTTGGAAAAATCCAGCAACGATTGCATCATTCTAGCTAGGCTCCCACTTTCTGCCAGGGTGAGTGGCTGCCAAGGGAGGCCATTTGCCATGGGAAAAAGAAGTCCTTTCCCCAGGGTCTGGGTGTCAGATGAAAGGTGGCCTTTGGGGTTCTGAGGACTTGTAGGGTAGTACTTACTGGCTAGAGTAGAGGAAATGGATTCTATTTGAATATCTGTCTAGAGGCTTTGCCCCACAGGTCCTGGTTGTCCTTGATGGGCTGCAGCTGTGAGCATTGAAGAGAACTGGGATAAAAGGGGGCGGCGTAGCCATTCAGGGAGAGCCTTGAAGGAGCCCTGAACTGGGAAAGAACAGCATGCAGAAGAAAGCGTCTGTGCTGTGAAGATCTGCAGCCATAAGAACACACCGAGGAGGTATGGACTTTAGCAATCTGAGAACAGCATTATGGGACTCTAGAGAAATAGAAGAACAACAAGTGGCAGCTTTAGATTTGGAGCAATCCAGCAAAGCTTGCAAATTTCTTGCTGGGCACCACCCTCTTGGTCAGGGCGAGTGGCCAGAAATGGAGGCCATTTTCCATGGGGAAAACGAAGTCATTGGCCCAGGCTCTGGGTGTCAGATGACAGGTGGCATCTGGGGCTCTAAGGACTTGCAGGGTCCTAGTTGCTGGCAGCTTTCGTTCTGGAAGGATCCAGCAGAGTTTGTAGATTCCTGGCTTGGCACTGCCCTGCCTGCCAGGCCAAGTGGCCACAAATGAAGGCCATTTTCCATGGGAAAAACGAAGTCCTTTCCCCAGGGTCTCAGGAATATGTTCAAGGTGGCGTTTGAGGCTCTAAGTACTTCCAGGGCCCTAGTTGCTGGCAGCTTTTCTTTTGGAAAAATCCAGCAACGATTGCATCATTCTAGCTAGGCTCCCACTTTCTGCCAGGGTGAGTGGCTGCCAAGGGAGGCCATTTGCCATGGGAAAAAGAAGTCCTTTCCCCAGGGTCTGGGTGTCAGATGAAAGGTGGCCTTTGGGGTTCTGAGGACTTGTAGGGTAGTACTTACTGGCTAGAGTAGAGGAAATGGATTCTATTTGAATATCTGTCTAGAGGCTTTGCCCCACAGGTCCTGGTTGTCCTTGATGGGCTGCAGCTGTGAGCATTGAAGAGAACTGGGATAAAAGGGGGCGGCTTAGCCATTCAGGGAGAGCCTTGAAGGAGCCCTGAACTGGGAAAGAACAGCATGCAGAAGAAAGCGTCTGTGCTGTGAAGATCTGCAGCCATAAGAACACACCGAGGAGGTATGGACTTTAGCAATCTGAGAACAGCATGATGGGACTCTAGAGAAATAGAAGAACAACAAGTGGTAGCTTTCGATTTGGAGCAATCCAGCAAAGCTTGCAAATTTCTTGCTGGGCACCACCCTCTTGGTCAGGGCGAGTGGCCAGAAATGGAGGCCATTTTCCATGGGGAAAACGAAGTCATTGGCCCAGGCTCTGGGTGTCAGATGACTGGTGGCATCTGGGGCTGTAAGGACTTGCAGGGTCCTAGTTGCTGGCAGCTTTCGTTCTGGAAGGATCCAGCAGAGTTTGTAGATTCCTGGCTTGGCACTGCCCTGCCTGCCAGGCCAAGTGGCCACAAATGAAGGCCATTTTCCATGGGAAAAACGAAGTCCTTTCCCCAGGGTCTCAGGAATATGTTCAAGGTGGCGTTTGAGGCTCTAAGTACTTCCAGGGCCCTAGTTGCTGCCAGCTTTTCTTTTGGAAAAATCCAGCAACGATTGCATCATTCTAGCTAGGCTCCCACTTTCTGCCAGGGTGAGTGGCTGCCAAGGGAGGCCATTTGCCATGGGAAAAAGAAGTCCTTTCCCCAGGGTCTGGGTGTCAGATGAAAGGTGGCCTTTGGGGTTCTGAGGACTTGTAGGGTACTACTTACTGGCTAGAGTAGAGGAAATGGATTCTATTTGAATATCTGTCCCACAGGTCCTGGTTGTCCTTGATGGGCTGCAGCTGTGAGCATTGAAGAGAACTGGGATAAAAGGGGGCGGCGTAGCCATTCAGGGAGAGCCTTGAAGGAGCCCTGAACTGGGAAAGAACAGCATGCAGAAGAAAGCGTCTGTGCTGTGAAGATCTGCAGCCATAAGAACACACCGAGGAGGTATGGACTTTAGCAATCTGAGAACAGCATGATGGGACTCTAGAGAAATAGAACAACAACAAGTGGTAGCTTTAGATTTGGAGCAATCCAGCAAAGCTTGCAAATTTCTTGCTGGGCACCACCCTCTTGGTCAGGGCGAGTGGCCAGAAATGGAGGCCATTTTCCATGGGGAAAACGAAGTCATTGGCCCAGGCTCTGGGTGTCAGATGACTGGTGGCATCTGGGGCTGTAAGGACTTGCAGGGTCCTAGTTGCTGGCAGCTTTCGTTCTGGAAGGATCCAGCACAGTTTGTAGATTCCTGGCTTGGCACTGCCCTGCCTGCCAGGCAGAGTGGCCACAAATGAAGGCCATTTTCCATGGGAAAAACGAAGTCCTTTCCCCAGGGTCTCAGGAATATGTTCAAGGTGGCGTTTGAGGCTCTAAGTACTTCCAGGGCCCTAGTTGCTGCCAGCTTTTCTTTTGGAAAAATCCAGCAACGATTGCATCATTCTAGCTAGGCTCCCACTTTCTGCCAGGGTGAGTGGCTGCCAAGGGAGGCCATTTGCCATGGGAAAAAGAAGTCCTTTCCCCAGGGTCTGGGTGTCAGATGAAAGGTGGCCTTTGGGGTTCTGAGGACTTGTAGGGTAGTACTTACTGGCTAGAGTAGAGGAAATGGATTCTATTTGAATATCTGTCCCACAGGTCCTGGTTGTCCTTGATGGGCTGCAGCTGTGAGCATTGAAGAGAACTGGGATAAAAGGGGGCGGCGTAGCCATTCAGGGAGAGCCTTGAAGGAGCCCTGAACTGGGAAAGAACAGCATGCAGAAGAAAGCGTCTGTGCTGTGAAGATCTGCAGCCATAAGAACACACCGAGGAGGTATGGACTTTAGCAATCTGAGAACAGCATGATGGGACTCTAGAGAAATAGAACAACAACAAGTGGCAGCTTTAGATTTGGAGCAATCCAGCAAAGCTTGCAAATTTCTTGCTGGGCACCACCCTCTTGGTCAGGGCGAGTGGCCAGAAATGGAGGCCATTTTCCATGGGGAAAACGAAGTCATTGGCCCAGGCTCTGGGTGTCAGATGACTGGTGGCATCTGGGGCTCTAAGGACTTGCAGGGTCCTAGTTGCTGGCAGCTTTCGTTCTGGAAGGATCCAGCACAGTTTGTAGATTCCTGGCTTGGCACTGCCCTGCCTGCCAGGCCAAGTGGCCACAAATGAAGGCCATTTTCCATGGGAAAAACGAAGTCCTTTCCCCAGGGTCTCAGGAATATGTTCAAGGTGGCGTTTGAGGCTCTAAGTACTTCCAGGGCCCTAGTTGCTGCCAGCTTTTCTTTTGGAAAAATCCAGCAACGATTGCATCATTCTAGCTAGGCTCCCACTTTCTGCCAGGGTGAGTGGCTGCCAAGGGAGGCCATTTGCCATGGGAAAAAGAAGTCCTTTCCCCAGGGTCTGGGTGTCAGATGAAAGGTGGCCTTTGGGGTTCTGAGGACTTGTAGGGTAGTACTTACTGGCTAGAGTAGAGGAAATGGATTCTATTTGAATATCTGTCCCACAGGTCCTGGTTGTCCTTGATGGGCTGCAGCTGTGAGCATTGAAGAGAACTGGGATAAAAGGGGGCGGCGTAGCCATTCAGGGAGAGCCTTGAAGGAGCCCTGAACTGGGAAAGAACAGCATGCAGAAGAAAGCGTCTGTGCTGTGAAGATCTGCAGCCATAAGAACACACCGAGGAGGTATGGACTTTAGCAATCTGAGAACAGCATGATGGGACTCTAGAGAAATAGAACAACAACAAGTGGTAGCTTTAGATTTGGAGCAATCCAGCAAAGCTTGCAAATTTCTTGCTGGGCACCACCCTCTTGGTCAGGGCGAGTGGCCAGAAATGGAGGCCATTTTCCATGGGGAAAACGAAGTCATTGGCCCAGGCTCTGGGTGTCAGATGACTGGTGGCATCTGGGGCTGTAAGGACTTGCAGGGTCCTAGTTGCTGGCAGCTTTCGTTCTGGAAGGATCCAGCACAGTTTGTAGATTCCTGGCTTGGCACTGCCCTGCCTGCCAGGCAGAGTGGCCACAAATGAAGGCCATTTTCCATGGGAAAAACGAAGTCCTTTCCCCAGGGTCTCAGTAATATGTTCAAGGTGGCGTTTGAGGCTCTAAGTACTTCCAGGGCCCTAGTTGCTGCCAGCTTTTCTTTTGGAAAAATCCAGCAACGATTGCATCATTCTAGCTAGGCTCCCACTTTCTGCCAGGGTGAGTGGCTGCCAAGGGAGGCCATTTGCCATGGGAAAAAGAAGTCCTTTCCCCAGGGTCTGGGTGTCAGATGAAAGGTGGCCTTTGGGGTTCTGAGGACTTGTAGGGTAGTACTTACTGGCTAGAGTAGAGGAAATGGATTCTATTTGAATATCTGTCTAGAGGCTTTGCCCCACAGGTCCTGGTTGTCCTTGATGGGCTGCAGCTGTGAGCATTGAAGAGAACTGGGATAAAAGGGGGCGGCTTAGCCATTCAGGGAGAGCCTTGAAGGAGCCCTGAACTGGGAAAGAACAGCATGCAGAAGAAAGCGTCTGTGCTGTGAAGATCTGCAGCCATAAGAACACACCAAGGAGGTATGGACTTTAGCAATCTGAGAACAGCATGATGGGACTCTAGAGAAATAGAACAACAACAAGTGGCAGCTTTCGATTTGGAGCAATCCAGCAAAGCTTGCAAATTTCTTGCTGGGCACCACCCTCTTGGTCAGGGCGAGTGGCCAGAAATGGAGGCCATTTTCCATGGGGAAAACGAAGTCATTGGCCCAGGCTCTGGGTGTCAGATGACTGGTGGCATCTGGGGCTGTAAGGACTTGCAGGGTCCTAGTTGCTGGCAGCTTTCGTTCTGGAAGGATCCAGCAGAGTTTGTAGATTCCTGGCTTGGCACTGCCCTGCCTGCCAGGCAGAGTGGCCAGAAATGAAGGCCATTTTCCATGGGAAAAACGAAGTCCTTTCCCCAGGGTCTCAGGAATATGTTCAAGGTGGCGTTTGAGGCTCTAAGTACTTCCAGGGCCCTAGTTGCTGCCAGCTTTTCTTTTGGAAAAATCCAGCAACGATTGCATCATTCTAGCTAGGCTCCCACTTTCTGCCAGGGTGAGTGGCTGCCAAGGGAGGCCATTTGCCATGGGAAAAAGAAGTCCTTTCCCCAGGGTCTGGGTGTCAGATGAAAGGTGGCCTTTGGGGTTCTGAGGACTTGTAGGGTAGTACTTACTGGCTAGAGTAGAGGAAATGGATTCTATTTGAATATCTGTCCCACAGGTCCTGGTTGTCCTTGATGGGCTGCAGCTGTGAGCATTGAAGAGAACTGGGATAAAAGGGGGCGGCTTAGCCATTCAGGGAGAGCCTTGAAGGAGCCCTGAACTGGGAAAGAACAGCATGCAGAAGAAAGCGTCTGTGCTGTGAAGATCTGCAGCCATAAGAACACACCGAGGAGGTATGGACTTTAGCAATCTGAGAACAGCATGATGGGACTCTAGAGAAATAGAACAACAACAAGTGGTAGCTTTAGATTTGGAGCAATCCAGCAAAGCTTGCAAATTTCTTGCTGGGCACCACCCTCTTGGTCAGGGCGAGTGGCCAGAAATGGAGGCCATTTTCCATGGGGAAAACGAAGTCATTGGCCCAGGCTCTGGGTGTCAGATGACTGGTGGCATCTGGGGCTGTAAGGACTTGCAGGGTCCTAGTTGCTGGCAGCTTTCGTTCTGGAAGGATCCAGCACAGTTTGTAGATTCCTGGCTTGGCACTGCCCTGCCTGCCAGGCAGAGTGGCCACAAATGAAGGCCATTTTCCATGGGAAAAACGAAGTCCTTTCCCCAGGGTCTCAGGAATATGTTCAAGGTGGCGTTTGAGGCTCTAAGTACTTCCAGGGCCCTAGTTGCTGCCAGCTTTTCTTTTGGAAAAATCCAGCAACGATTGCATCATTCTAGCTAGGCTCCCACTTTCTGCCAGGGTGAGTGGCTGCCAAGGGAGGCCATTTGCCATGGGAAAAAGAAGTCCTTTCCCCAGGGTCTGGGTGTCAGATGAAAGGTGGCCTTTGGGGTTCTGAGGACTTGTAGGGTAGTACTTACTGGCTAGAGTAGAGGAAATGGATTCTATTTGAATATCTGTCTAGAGGCTTTGCCCCACAGGTCCTGGTTGTCCTTGATGGGCTGCAGCTGTGAGCATTGAAGAGAACTGGGATAAAAGGGGGCGGCGTAGCCATTCAGGGAGAGCCTTGAAGGAGCCCTGAACTGGGAAAGAACAGCATGCAGAAGAAAGCGTCTGTGCTGTGAAGATCTGCAGCCATAAGAACACACCGAGGAGGTATGGACTTTAGCAATCTGAGAACAGCATGATGGGACTCTAGAGAAATAGAAGAACAACAAGTGGCAGCTTTAGATTTGGAGCAATCCAGCAAAGCTTGCAAATTTCTTGCTGGGCACCACCCTCTTGGTCAGGGCGAGTGGCCAGAAATGGAGGCCATTTTCCATGGGGAAAACGAAGTCATTGGCCCAGGCTCTGGGTGTCAGATGACAGGTGGCATCTGGGGCTCTAAGGACTTGCAGGGTCCTAGTTGCTGGCAGCTTTCGTTCTGGAAGGATCCAGCAGAGTTTGTAGATTCCTGGCTTGGCACTGCCCTGCCTGCCAGGCCAAGTGGCCACAAATGAAGGCCATTTCCCATGGGAAAAACGAAGTCCTTTCCCCAGGGTCTCAGGAATATGTTCAAGGTGGCGTTTGAGGCTCTAAGTACTTCCAGGGCCCTAGTTGCTGGCAGCTTTTCTTTTGGAAAAATCCAGCAACGATTGCATCATTCTAGCTAGGCTCCCACTTTCTGCCAGGGTGAGTGGCTGCCAAGGGAGGCCATTTGCCATGGGAAAAAGAAGTCCTTTCCCCAGGGTCTGGGTGTCAGATGAAAGGTGGCCTTTGGGGTTCTGAGGACTTGTAGGGTACTACTTACTGGCTAGAGTAGAGGAAATGGATTCTATTTGAATATCTGTCCCACAGGTCCTGGTTGTCCTTGATGGGCTGCAGCTGTGAGCATTGAAGAGAACTGGGATAAAAGGGGGCGGCGTAGCCATTCAGGGAGAGCCTTGAAGGAGCCCTGAACTGGGAAAGAACAGCATGCAGAAGAAAGCGTCTGTGCTGTGAAGATCTGCAGCCATAAGAACACACCGAGGAGGTATGGACTTTAGCAATCTGAGAACAGCATGATGGGACTCTAGAGAAATAGAACAACAACAAGTGGTAGCTTTAGATTTGGAGCAATCCAGCAAAGCTTGCAAATTTCTTGCTGGGCACCACCCTCTTGGTCAGGGCGAGTGGCCAGAAATGGAGGCCATTTTCCATGGGGAAAACGAAGTCATTGGCCCAGGCTCTGGGTGTCAGATGACTGGTGGCATCTGGGGCTGTAAGGACTTGCAGGGTCCTAGTTGCTGGCAGCTTTCGTTCTGGAAGGATCCAGCACAGTTTGTAGATTCCTGGCTTGGCACTGCCCTGCCTGCCAGGCAGAGTGGCCACAAATGAAGGCCATTTTCCATGGGAAAAACGAAGTCCTTTCCCCAGGGTCTCAGGAATATGTTCAAGGTGGCGTTTGAGGCTCTAAGTACTTCCAGGGCCCTAGTTGCTGCCAGCTTTTCTTTTGGAAAAATCCAGCAACGATTGCATCATTCTAGCTAGGCTCCCACTTTCTGCCAGGGTGAGTGGCTGCCAAGGGAGGCCATTTGCCATGGGAAAAAGAAGTCCTTTCCCCAGGGTCTGGGTGTCAGATGAAAGGTGGCCTTTGGGGTTCTGAGGACTTGTAGGGTAGTACTTACTGGCTAGAGTAGAGGAAATGGATTCTATTTGAATATCTGTCTAGAGGTTTTGCCCCACAGGTCCTGGTTGTCCTTGATGGGCTGCAGCTGTGAGCATTGAAGAGAACTGGGATAAAAGGGGGCGGCGTAGCCATTCAGGGAGAGCCTTGAAGGAGCCCTGAACTGGGAAAGAACAGCATGCAGAAGAAAGCGTCTGTGCTGTGAAGATCTGCAGCCATAAGAACACACCGAGGAGGTATGGACTTTAGCAATCTGAGAACAGCATGATGGGACTCTAGAGAAATAGAACAACAACAAGTGGCAGCTTTAGATTTGGAGCAATCCAGCAAAGCTTGCAAATTTCTTGCTGGGCACCACCCTCTTGGTCAGGGCGAGTGGCCAGAAATGGAGGCCATTTTCCATGGGGAAAACGAAGTCATTGGCCCAGGCTCTGGGTGTCAGATGACTGGTGGCATCTGGGGCTCTAAGGACTTGCAGGGTCCTAGTTGCTGGCAGCTTTCGTTCTGGAAGGATCCAGCACAGTTTGTAGATTCCTGGCTTGGCACTGCCCTGCCTGCCAGGCCAAGTGGCCACAAATGAAGGCCATTTCCCATGGGAAAAACGAAGTCCTTTCCCCAGGGTCTCAGGAATATGTTCAAGGTGGCGTTTGAGGCTCTAAGTACTTCCAGGGCCCTAGTTGCTGCCAGCTTTTCTTTTGGAAAAATCCAGCAACGATTGCATCATTCTAGCTAGGCTCCCACTTTCTGCCAGGGTGAGTGGCTGCCAAGGGAGGCCATTTGCCATGGGAAAAAGAAGTCCTTTCCCCAGGGTCTGGGTGTCAGATGAAAGGTGGCCTTTGGGGTTCTGAGGACTTGTAGGGTAGTACTTACTGGCTAAAGTAGAGGAAATGGATTCTATTTGAATATCTGTCTAGAGGCTTTGCCCCACAGGTCCTGGTTGTCCTTGATGGGCTGCAGCTGTGAGCATTGAAGAGAACTGGGATAAAAGGGGGCGGCTTAGCCATTCAGGGAGAGCCTTGAAGGAGCCCTGAACTGGGAAAGAACAGCATGCAGAAGAAAGCGTCTGTGCTGTGAAGATCTGCAGCCATAAGAACACACCGAGGAGGTATGGACTTTAGCAATCTGAGAACAGCATGATGGGACTCTAGAGAAATAGAACAACAACAAGTGGCAGCTTTCGATTTGGAGCAATCCAGCAAAGATTGCAAATTTCTTGCTGGGCACCACCCTCTTGGTCAGGGCGAGTGGCCAGAAATGGAGGCCATTTTCCATGGGGAAAACGAAGTCATTGGCCCAGGCTCTGGGTGTCAGATGACTGGTGGCATCTGGGGCTCTAAGGACTTGCAGGGTCCTAGTTGCTGGCAGCTTTCGTTCTGGAAGGATCCAGCACAGTTTGTAGATTCCTGGCTTGGCACTGCCCTGCCTGCCAGGCCAAGTGGCCACAAATGAAGGCCATTTTCCATGGGAAAAACGAAGTCCTTTCCCCAGGGTCTCAGGAATATGTTCAAGGTGGCGTTTGAGGCTCTAAGTACTTCCAGGGCCCTAGTTGCTGCCAGCTTTTCTTTTGGAAAAATCCAGCAACGATTGCATCATTCTAGCTAGGCTCCCACTTTCTGCCAGGGTGAGTGGCTGCCAAGGGAGGCCATTTGCCATGGGAAAAAGAAGTCCTTTCCCCAGGGTCTGGGTGTCAGATGAAAGGTGGCCTTTGGGGTTCTGAGGACTTGTAGGGTAGTACTTACTGGCTAGAGTAGAGGAAATGGATTCTATTTGAATATCTGTCCCACAGGTCCTGGTTGTCCTTGATGGGCTGCAGCTGTGAGCATTGAAGAGAACTGGGATAAAAGGGGGCGGCGTAGCCATTCAGGGAGAGCCTTGAAGGAGCCCTGAACTGGGAAAGAACAGCATGCAGAAGAAAGCGTCTGTGCTGTGAAGATCTGCAGCCATAAGAACACACCGAGGAGGTATGGACTTTAGCAATCTGAGAACAGCATGATGGGACTCTAGAGAAATAGAACAACAACAAGTGGTAGCTTTAGATTTGGAGCAATCCAGCAAAGCTTGCAAATTTCTTGCTGGGCACCACCCTCTTGGTCAGGGCGAGTGGCCAGAAATGGAGGCCATTTTCCATGGGGAAAACGAAGTCATTGGCCCAGGCTCTGGGTGTCAGATGACTGGTGGCATCTGGGGCTGTAAGGACTTGCAGGGTCCTAGTTGCTGGCAGCTTTCGTTCTGGAAGGATCCAGCACAGTTTGTAGATTCCTGGCTTGGCACTGCCCTGCCTGCCAGGCCAAGTGGCCACAAATGAAGGCCATTTTCCATGGGAAAAACGAAGTCCTTTCCCCAGGGTCTCAGGAATATGTTCAAGGTGGCGTTTGAGGCTCTAAGTACTTCCAGGGCCCTAGTTGCTGCCAGCTTTTCTTTTGGAAAAATCCAGCAACGATTGCATCATTCTAGCTAGGCTCCCACTTTCTGCCAGGGTGAGTGGCTGCCAAGGGAGGCCATTTGCCATGGGAAAAAGAAGTCCTTTCCCCAGGGTCTGGGTGTCAGATGAAAGGTGGCCTTTGGGGTTCTGAGGACTTGTAGGGTAGTACTTACTGGCTAGAGTAGAGGAAATGGATTCTATTTGAATATCTGTCCCACAGGTCCTGGTTGTCCTTGATGGGCTGCAGCTGTGAGCATTGAAGAGAACTGGGATAAAAGGGGGCGGCGTAGCCATTCAGGGAGAGCCTTGAAGGAGCCCTGAACTGGGAAAGAACAGCATGCAGAAGAAAGCGTCTGTGCTGTGAAGATCTGCAGCCATAAGAACACACCGAGGAGGTATGGACTTTAGCAATCTGAGAAAAGCATGATGGGACTCTAGAGAAATAGAACAACAACAAGTGGTAGCTTTAGATTTGGAGCAATCCAGCAAAGCTTGCAAATTTCTTGCTGGGCACCACCCTCTTGGTCAGGGCGAGTGGCCAGAAATGGAGGCCATTTTCCATGGGGAAAACGAAGTCATTGGCCCAGGCTCTGGGTGTCAGATGACTGGTGGCATCTGGGGCTGTAAGGACTTGCAGGGTCCTAGTTGCTGGCAGCTTTCGTTCTGGAAGGATCCAGCACAGTTTGTAGATTCCTGGCTTGGCACTGCCCTGCCTGCCAGGCAGAGTGGCCACAAATGAAGGCCATTTTCCATGGGAAAAACGAAGTCCTTTCCCCAGGGTCTCAGTAATATGTTCAAGGTGGCGTTTGAGGCTCTAAGTACTTCCAGGGCCCTAGTTGCTGCCAGCTTTTCTTTTGGAAAAATCCAGCAACGATTGCATCATTCTAGCTAGGCTCCCACTTTCTGCCAGGGTGAGTGGCTGCCAAGGGAGGCCATTTGCCATGGGAAAAAGAAGTCCTTTCCCCAGGGTCTGGGTGTCAGATGAAAGGTGGCCTTTGGGGTTCTGAGGACTTGTAGGGTAGTACTTACTGGCTAGAGTAGAGGAAATGGATTCTATTTGAATATCTGTCTAGAGGCTTTGCCCCACAGGTCCTGGTTGTCCTTGATGGGCTGCAGCTGTGAGCATTGAAGAGAACTGGGATAAAAGGGGGCGGCTTAGCCATTCAGGGAGAGCCTTGAAGGAGCCCTGAACTGGGAAAGAACAGCATGCAGAAGAAAGCGTCTGTGCTGTGAAGATCTGCAGCCATAAGAACACACCAAGGAGGTATGGACTTTAGCAATCTGAGAACAGCATGATGGGACTCTAGAGAAATAGAACAACAACAAGTGGCAGCTTTCGATTTGGAGCAATCCAGCAAAGCTTGCAAATTTCTTGCTGGGCACCACCCTCTTGGTCAGGGCGAGTGGCCAGAAATGGAGGCCATTTTCCATGGGGAAAACGAAGTCATTGGCCCAGGCTCTGGGTGTCAGATGACTGGTGGCATCTGGGGCTGTAAGGACTTGCAGGGTCCTAGTTGCTGGCAGCTTTCGTTCTGGAAGGATCCAGCAGAGTTTGTAGATTCCTGGCTTGGCACTGCCCTGCCTGCCAGGCAGAGTGGCCAGAAATGAAGGCCATTTTCCATGGGAAAAACGAAGTCCTTTCCCCAGGGTCTCAGGAATATGTTCAAGGTGGCGTTTGAGGCTCTAAGTACTTCCAGGGCCCTAGTTGCTGCCAGCTTTTCTTTTGGAAAAATCCAGCAACGATTGCATCATTCTAGCTAGGCTCCCACTTTCTGCCAGGGTGAGTGGCTGCCAAGGGAGGCCATTTGCCATGGGAAAAAGAAGTCCTTTCCCCAGGGTCTGGGTGTCAGATGAAAGGTGGCCTTTGGGGTTCTGAGGACTTGTAGGGTAGTACTTACTGGCTAGAGTAGAGGAAATGGATTCTATTTGAATATCTGTCCCACAGGTCCTGGTTGTCCTTGATGGGCTGCAGCTGTGAGCATTGAAGAGAACTGGGATAAAAGGGGGCGGCTTAGCCATTCAGGGAGAGCCTTGAAGGAGCCCTGAACTGGGAAAGAACAGCATGCAGAAGAAAGCGTCTGTGCTGTGAAGATCTGCAGCCATAAGAACACACCGAGGAGGTATGGACTTTAGCAATCTGAGAACAGCATGATGGGACTCTAGAGAAATAGAACAACAACAAGTGGTAGCTTTAGATTTGGAGCAATCCAGCAAAGCTTGCAAATTTCTTGCTGGGCACCACCCTCTTGGTCAGGGCGAGTGGCCAGAAATGGAGGCCATTTTCCATGGGGAAAACGAAGTCATTGGCCCAGGCTCTGGGTGTCAGATGACTGGTGGCATCTGGGGCTGTAAGGACTTGCAGGGTCCTAGTTGCTGGCAGCTTTCGTTCTGGAAGGATCCAGCAGAGTTTGTAGATTCCTGGCTTGGCACTGCCCTGCCTGCCAGGCAGAGTGGCCACAAATGAAGGCCATTTTCCATGGGAAAAACGAAGTCCTTTCCCCAGGGTCTCAGGAATATGTTCAAGGTGGCGTTTGAGGCTCTAAGTACTTCCAGGGCCCTAGTTGCTGCCAGCTTTTCTTTTGGAAAAATCCAGCAACGATTGCATCATTCTAGCTAGGCTCCCACTTTCTGCCAGGGTGAGTGGCTGCCAAGGGAGGCCATTTGCCATGGGAAAAAGAAGTCCTTTCCCCAGGGTCTGGGTGTCAGATGAAAGGTGGCCTTTGGGGTTCTGAGGACTTGTAGGGTAGTACTTACTGGCTAGAGTAGAGGAAATGGATTCTATTTGAATATCTGTCTAGAGGCTTTGCCCCACAGGTCCTGGTTGTCCTTGATGGGCTGCAGCTGTGAGCATTGAAGAGAACTGGGATAAAAGGGGGCGGCGTAGCCATTCAGGGAGAGCCTTGAAGGAGCCCTGAACTGGGAAAGAACAGCATGCAGAAGAAAGCGTCTGTGCTGTGAAGATCTGCAGCCATAAGAACACACCGAGGAGGTATGGACTTTAGCAATCTGAGAACAGCATGATGGGACTCTAGAGAAATAGAAGAACAACAAGTGGCAGCTTTAGATTTGGAGCAATCCAGCAAAGCTTGCAAATTTCTTGCTGGGCACCACCCTCTTGGTCAGGGCGAGTGGCCAGAAATGGAGGCCATTTTCCATGGGGAAAACGAAGTCATTGGCCCAGGCTCTGGGTGTCAGATGACAGGTGGCATCTGGGGCTCTAAGGACTTGCAGGGTCCTAGTTGCTGGCAGCTTTCGTTCTGGAAGGATCCAGCAGAGTTTGTAGATTCCTGGCTTGGCACTGCCCTGCCTGCCAGGCCAAGTGGCCACAAATGAAGGCCATTTCCCATGGGAAAAACGAAGTCCTTTCCCCAGGGTCTCAGGAATATGTTCAAGGTGGCGTTTGAGGCTCTAAGTACTTCCAGGGCCCTAGTTGCTGCCAGCTTTTCTTTTGGAAAAATCCAGCAACGATTGCATCATTCTAGCTAGGCTCCCACTTTCTGCCAGGGTGAGTGGCTGCCAAGGGAGGCCATTTGCCATGGGAAAAAGAAGTCCTTTCCCCAGGGTCTGGGTGTCAGATGAAAGGTGGCCTTTGGGGTTCTGAGGACTTGTAGGGTACTACTTACTGGCTAGAGTAGAGGAAATGGATTCTATTTGAATATCTGTCCCACAGGTCCTGGTTGTCCTTGATGGGCTGCAGCTGTGAGCATTGAAGAGAACTGGGATAAAAGGGGGCGGCGTAGCCATTCAGGGAGAGCCTTGAAGGAGCCCTGAACTGGGAAAGAACAGCATGCAGAAGAAAGCGTCTGTGCTGTGAAGATCTGCAGCCATAAGAACACACCGAGGAGGTATGGACTTTAGCAATCTGAGAACAGCATGATGGGACTCTAGAGAAATAGAACAACAACAAGTGGTAGCTTTAGATTTGGAGCAATCCAGCAAAGCTTGCAAATTTCTTGCTGGGCACCACCCTCTTGGTCAGGGCGAGTGGCCAGAAATGGAGGCCATTTTCCATGGGGAAAACGAAGTCATTGGCCCAGGCTCTGGGTGTCAGATGACTGGTGGCATCTGGGGCTGTAAGGACTTGCAGGGTCCTAGTTGCTGGCAGCTTTCGTTCTGGAAGGATCCAGCACAGTTTGTAGATTCCTGGCTTGGCACTGCCCTGCCTGCCAGGCAGAGTGGCCACAAATGAAGGCCATTTTCCATGGGAAAAACGAAGTCCTTTCCCCAGGGTCTCAGGAATATGTTCAAGGTGGCGTTTGAGGCTCTAAGTACTTCCAGGGCCCTAGTTGCTGGCAGCTTTTCTTTTGGAAAAATCCAGCAACGATTGCATCATTCTAGCTAGGCTCCCACTTTCTGCCAGGGTGAGTGGCTGCCAAGGGAGGCCATTTGCCATGGGAAAAAGAAGTCCTTTCCCCAGGGTCTGGGTGTCAGATGAAAGGTGGCCTTTGGGGTTCTGAGGACTTGTAGGGTAGTACTTACTGGCTAGAGTAGAGGAAATGGATTCTATTTGAATATCTGTCTAGAGGTTTTGCCCCACAGGTCCTGGTTGTCCTTGATGGGCTGCAGCTGTGAGCATTGAAGAGAACTGGGATAAAAGGGGGCGGCGTAGCCATTCAGGGAGAGCCTTGAAGGAGCCCTGAACTGGGAAAGAACAGCATGCAGAAGAAAGCGTCTGTGCTGTGAAGATCTGCAGCCATAAGAACACACCGAGGAGGTATGGACTTTAGCAATCTGAGAACAGCATGATGGGACTCTAGAGAAATAGAACAACAACAAGTGGCAGCTTTAGATTTGGAGCAATCCAGCAAAGATTGCAAATTTCTTGCTGGGCACCACCCTCTTGGTCAGGGCGAGTGGCCAGAAATGGAGGCCATTTTCCATGGGGAAAACGAAGTCATTGGCCCAGGCTCTGGGTGTCAGATGACTGGTGGCATCTGGGGCTCTAAGGACTTGCAGGGTCCTAGTTGCTGGCAGCTTTCGTTCTGGAAGGATCCAGCACAGTTTGTAGATTCCTGGCTTGGCACTGCCCTGCCTGCCAGGCCAAGTGGCCACAAATGAAGGCCATTTCCCATGGGAAAAACGAAGTCCTTTCCCCAGGGTCTCAGGAATATGTTCAAGGTGGCGTTTGAGGCTCTAAGTACTTCCAGGGCCCTAGTTGCTGCCAGCTTTTCTTTTGGAAAAATCCAGCAACGATTGCATCATTCTAGCTAGGCTCCCACTTTCTGCCAGGGTGAGTGGCTGCCAAGGGAGGCCATTTGCCATGGGAAAAAGAAGTCCTTTCCCCAGGGTCTGGGTGTCAGATGAAAGGTGGCCTTTGGGGTTCTGAGGACTTGTAGGGTAGTACTTACTGGCTAAAGTAGAGGAAATGGATTCTATTTGAATATCTGTCTAGAGGCTTTGCCCCACAGGTCCTGGTTGTCCTTGATGGGCTGCAGCTGTGAGCATTGAAGAGAACTGGGATAAAAGGGGGCGGCTTAGCCATTCAGGGAGAGCCTTGAAGGAGCCCTGAACTGGGAAAGAACAGCATGCAGAAGAAAGCGTCTGTGCTGTGAAGATCTGCAGCCATAAGAACACACCGAGGAGGTATGGACTTTAGCAATCTGAGAACAGCATGATGGGACTCTAGAGAAATAGAACAACAACAAGTGGTAGCTTTAGATTTGGAGCAATCCAGCAAAGCTTGCAAATTTCTTGCTGGGCACCACCCTCTTGGTCAGGGCGAGTGGCCAGAAATGGAGGCCATTTTCCATGGGGAAAACGAAGTCATTGGCCCAGGCTCTGGGTGTCAGATGACTGGTGGCATCTGGGGCTCTAAGGACTTGCAGGGTCCTAGTTGCTGGCAGCTTTCGTTCTGGAAGGATCCAGCAGAGTTTGTAGATTCCTGGCTTGGCACTGCCCTGCCTGCCAGGCCAAGTGGCCACAAATGAAGGCCATTTTCCATGGGAAAAACGAAGTCCTTTCCCCAGGGTCTCAGGAATATGTTCAAGGTGGCGTTTGAGGCTCTAAGTACTTCCAGGGCCCTAGTTGCTGCCAGCTTTTCTTTTGGAAAAATCCAGCAACGATTGCATCATTCTAGCTAGGCTCCCACTTTCTGCCAGGGTGAGTGGCTGCCAAGGGAGGCCATTTGCCATGGGAAAAAGAAGTCCTTTCCCCAGGGTCTGGGTGTCAGATGAAAGGTGGCCTTTGGGGTTCTGAGGACTTGTAGGGTAGTACTTACTGGCTAGAGTAGAGGAAATGGATTCTATTTGAATATCTGTCCCACAGGTCCTGGTTGTCCTTGATGGGCTGCAGCTGTGAGCATTGAAGAGAACTGGGATAAAAGGGGGCGGCGTAGCCATTCAGGGAGAGCCTTGAAGGAGCCCTGAACTGGGAAAGAACAGCATGCAGAAGAAAGCGTCTGTGCTGTGAAGATCTGCAGCCATAAGAACACACCGAGGAGGTATGGACTTTAGCAATCTGAGAACAGCATGATGGGACTCTAGAGAAATAGAACAACAACAAGTGGTAGCTTTAGATTTGGAGCAATCCAGCAAAGCTTGCAAATTTCTTGCTGGGCACCACCCTCTTGGTCAGGGCGAGTGGCCAGAAATGGAGGCCATTTTCCATGGGGAAAACGAAGTCATTGGCCCAGGCTCTGGGTGTCAGATGACTGGTGGCATCTGGGGCTGTAAGGACTTGCAGGGTCCTAGTTGCTGGCAGCTTTCGTTCTGGAAGGATCCAGCACAGTTTGTAGATTCCTGGCTTGGCACTGCCCTGCCTGCCAGGCAGAGTGGCCACAAATGAAGGCCATTTTCCATGGGAAAAACGAAGTCCTTTCCCCAGGGTCTCAGTAATATGTTCAAGGTGGCGTTTGAGGCTCTAAGTACTTCCAGGGCCCTAGTTGCTGCCAGCTTTTCTTTTGGAAAAATCCAGCAACGATTGCATCATTCTAGCTAGGCTCCCACTTTCTGCCAGGGTGAGTGGCTGCCAAGGGAGGCCATTTGCCATGGGAAAAAGAAGTCCTTTCCCCAGGGTCTGGGTGTCAGATGAAAGGTGGCCTTTGGGGTTCTGAGGACTTGTAGGGTACTACTTACTGGCTAGAGTAGAGGAAATGGATTCTATTTGAATATCTGTCTAGAGGCTTTGCCCCACAGGTCCTGGTTGTCCTTGATGGGCTGCAGCTGTGAGCATTGAAGAGAACTGGGATAAAAGGGGGCGGCTTAGCCATTCAGGGAGAGCCTTGAAGGAGCCCTGAACTGGGAAAGAACAGCATGCAGAAGAAAGCGTCTGTGCTGTGAAGATCTGCAGCCATAAGAACACACCAAGGAGGTATGGACTTTAGCAATCTGAGAACAGCATGATGGGACTCTAGAGAAATAGAACAACAACAAGTGGCAGCTTTCGATTTGGAGCAATCCAGCAAAGCTTGCAAATTTCTTGCTGGGCACCACCCTCTTGGTCAGGGCGAGTGGCCAGAAATGGAGGCCATTTTCCATGGGGAAAACGAAGTCATTGGCCCAGGCTCTGGGTGTCAGATGACTGGTGGCATCTGGGGCTGTAAGGACTTGCAGGGTCCTAGTTGCTGGCAGCTTTCGTTCTGGAAGGATCCAGCAGAGTTTGTAGATTCCTGGCTTGGCACTGCCCTGCCTGCCAGGCAGAGTGGCCAGAAATGAAGGCCATTTTCCATGGGAAAAACGAAGTCCTTTCCCCAGGGTCTCAGTAATATGTTCAAGGTGGCGTTTGAGGCTCTAAGTACTTCCAGGGCCCTAGTTGCTGCCAGCTTTTCTTTTGGAAAAATCCAGCAACGATTGCATCATTCTAGCTAGGCTCCCACTTTCTGCCAGGGTGAGTGGCTGCCAAGGGAGGCCATTTGCCATGGGAAAAAGAAGTCCTTTCCCCAGGGTCTGGGTGTCAGATGAAAGGTGGCCTTTGGGGTTCTGAGGACTTGTAGGGTAGTACTTACTGGCTAGAGTAGAGGAAATGGATTCTATTTGAATATCTGTCCCACAGGTCCTGGTTGTCCTTGATGGGCTGCAGCTGTGAGCATTGAAGAGAACTGGGATAAAAGGGGGCGGCGTAGCCATTCAGGGAGAGCCTTGAAGGAGCCCTGAACTGGGAAAGAACAGCATGCAGAAGAAAGCGTCTGTGCTGTGAAGATCTGCAGCCATAAGAACACACCGAGGAGGTATGGACTTTAGCAATCTGAGAACAGCATGATGGGACTCTAGAGAAATAGAACAACAACAAGTGGTAGCTTTAGATTTGGAGCAATCCAGCAAAGCTTGCAAATTTCTTGCTGGGCACCACCCTCTTGGTCAGGGCGAGTGGCCAGAAATGGAGGCCATTTTCCATGGGGAAAACGAAGTCATTGGCCCAGGCTCTGGGTGTCAGATGACTGGTGGCATCTGGGGCTGTAAGGACTTGCAGGGTCCTAGTTGCTGGCAGCTTTCGTTCTGGAAGGATCCAGCACAGTTTGTAGATTCCTGGCTTGGCACTGCCCTGCCTGCCAGGCAGAGTGGCCACAAATGAAGGCCATTTTCCATGGGAAAAACGAAGTCCTTTCCCCAGGGTCTCAGGAATATGTTCAAGGTGGCGTTTGAGGCTCTAAGTACTTCCAGGGCCCTAGTTGCTGCCAGCTTTTCTTTTGGAAAAATCCAGCAACGATTGCATCATTCTAGCTAGGCTCCCACTTTCTGCCAGGGTGAGTGGCTGCCAAGGGAGGCCATTTGCCATGGGAAAAAGAAGTCCTTTCCCCAGGGTCTGGGTGTCAGATGAAAGGTGGCCTTTGGGGTTCTGAGGACTTGTAGGGTAGTACTTACTGGCTAGAGTAGAGGAAATGGATTCTATTTGAATATCTGTCTAGAGGCTTTGCCCCACAGGTCCTGGTTGTCCTTGATGGGCTGCAGCTGTGAGCATTGAAGAGAACTGGGATAAAAGGGGGCGGCTTAGCCATTCAGGGAGAGCCTTGAAGGAGCCCTGAACTGGGAAAGAACAGCATGCAGAAGAAAGTGTCTGTGCTGTGAAGATCTGCAGCCATAAGAACACACCGAGGAGGTATGGACTTTAGCAATCTGAGAACAGCATGATGGGACTCTAGAGAAATAGAACAACAACAAGTGGCAGCTTTCGATTTGGAGCAATCCAGCAAAGCTTGCAAATTTCTTGCTGGGCACCACCCTCTTGGTCAGGGCGAGTGGCCAGAAATGGAGGCCATTTTCCATGGGGAAAACGAAGTCATTGGCCCAGGCTCTGGGTGTCAGATGACTGGTGGCATCTGGGGCTGTAAGGACTTGCAGGGTCCTAGTTGCTGGCAGCTTTCGTTCTGGAAGGATCCAGCACAGTTTGTAGATTCCTGGCTTGGCACTGCCCTGCCTGCCAGGCAGAGTGGCCACAAATGAAGGCCATTTTCCATGGGAAAAACGAAGTCCTTTCCCCAGGGTCTCAGTAATATGTTCAAGGTGGCGTTTGAGGCTCTAAGTACTTCCAGGGCCCTAGTTGCTGCCAGCTTTTCTTTTGGAAAAATCCAGCAACGATTGCATCATTCTAGCTAGGCTCCCACTTTCTGCCAGGGTGAGTGGCTGCCAAGGGAGGCCATTTGCCATGGGAAAAAGAAGTCCTTTCCCCAGGGTCTGGGTGTCAGATGAAAGGTGGCCTTTGGGGTTCTGAGGACTTGTAGGGTAGTACTTACTGGCTAGAGTAGAGGAAATGGATTCTATTTGAATATCTGTCTAGAGGCTTTGCCCCACAGGTCCTGGTTGTCCTTGATGGGCTGCAGCTGTGAGCATTGAAGAGAACTGGGATAAAAGGGGGCGGCGTAGCCATTCAGGGAGAGCCTTGAAGGAGCCCTGAACTGGGAAAGAACAGCATGCAGAAGAAAGCGTCTGTGCTGTGAAGATCTGCAGCCATAAGAACACACCGAGGAGGTATGGACTTTAGCAATCTGAGAACAGCATGATGGGACTCTAGAGAAATAGAACAACAACAAGTGGTAGCTTTCGATTTGGAGCAATCCAGCAAAGCTTGCAAATTTCTTGCTGGGCACCACCCTCTTGGTCAGGGCGAGTGGCCAGAAATGGAGGCCATTTTCCATGGGGAAAACGAAGTCATTGGCCCAGGCTCTGGGTGTCAGATGACTGGTGGCATCTGGGGCTGTAAGGACTTGCAGGGTCCTAGTTGCTGGCAGCTTTCGTTCTGGAAGGATCCAGCAGAGTTTGTAGATTCCTGGCTTGGCACTGCCCTGCCTGCCAGGCCAAGTGGCCAGAAATGAAGGCCATTTTCCATGGGAAAAACGAAGTCCTTTCCCCAGGGTCTCAGGAATATGTTCAAGGTGGCGTTTGAGGCTCTAAGTACTTCCAGGGCCCTAGTTGCTGCCAGCTTTTCTTTTGGAAAAATCCAGCAACGATTGCATCATTCTAGCTAGGCTCCCACTTTCTGCCAGGGTGAGTGGCTGCCAAGGGAGGCCATTTGCCATGGGAAAAAGAAGTCCTTTCCCCAGGGTCTGGGTGTCAGATGAAAGGTGGCCTTTGGGGTTCTGAGGACTTGTAGGGTACTACTTACTGGCTAGAGTAGAGGAAATGGATTCTATTTGAATATCTGTCCCACAGGTCCTGGTTGTCCTTGATGGGCTGCAGCTGTGAGCATTGAAGAGAACTGGGATAAAAGGGGGCGGCGTAGCCATTCAGGGAGAGCCTTGAAGGAGCCCTGAACTGGGAAAGAACAGCATGCAGAAGAAAGCGTCTGTGCTGTGAAGATCTGCAGCCATAAGAACACACCGAGGAGGTATGGACTTTAGCAATCTGAGAACAGCATGATGGGACTCTAGAGAAATAGAACAACAACAAGTGGTAGCTTTAGATTTGGAGCAATCCAGCAAAGCTTGCAAATTTCTTGCTGGGCACCACCCTCTTGGTCAGGGCGAGTGGCCAGAAATGGAGGCCATTTTCCATGGGGAAAACGAAGTCATTGGCCCAGGCTCTGGGTGTCAGATGACTGGTGGCATCTGGGGCTGTAAGGACTTGCAGGGTCCTAGTTGCTGGCAGCTTTCGTTCTGGAAGGATCCAGCACAGTTTGTAGATTCCTGGCTTGGCACTGCCCTGCCTGCCAGGCAGAGTGGCCACAAATGAAGGCCATTTTCCATGGGAAAAACGAAGTCCTTTCCCCAGGGTCTCAGGAATATGTTCAAGGTGGCGTTTGAGGCTCTAAGTACTTCCAGGGCCCTAGTTGCTGCCAGCTTTTCTTTTGGAAAAATCCAGCAACGATTGCATCATTCTAGCTAGGCTCCCACTTTCTGCCAGGGTGAGTGGCTGCCAAGGGAGGCCATTTGCCATGGGAAAAAGAAGTCCTTTCCCCAGGGTCTGGGTGTCAGATGAAAGGTGGCCTTTGGGGTTCTGAGGACTTGTAGGGTAGTACTTACTGGCTAGAGTAGAGGAAATGGATTCTATTTGAATATCTGTCTAGAGGCTTTGCCCCACAGGTCCTGGTTGTCCTTGATGGGCTGCAGCTGTGAGCATTGAAGAGAACTGGGATAAAAGGGGGCGGCGTAGCCATTCAGGGAGAGCCTTGAAGGAGCCCTGAACTGGGAAAGAACAGCATGCAGAAGAAAGCGTCTGTGCTGTGAAGATCTGCAGCCATAAGAACACACCGAGGAGGTATGGACTTTAGCAATCTGAGAACAGCATGATGGGACTCTAGAGAAATAGAACAACAACAAGTGGCAGCTTTAGATTTGGAGCAATCCAGCAAAGCTTGCAAATTTCTTGCTGGGCACCACCCTCTTGGTCAGGGCGAGTGGCCAGAAATGGAGGCCATTTTCCATGGGGAAAACGAAGTCATTGGCCCAGGCTCTGGGTGTCAGATGACTGGTGGCATCTGGGGCTCTAAGGACTTGCAGGGTCCTAGTTGCTGGCAGCTTTCGTTCTGGAAGGATCCAGCACAGTTTGTAGATTCCTGGCTTGGCACTGCCCTGCCTGCCAGGCCAAGTGGCCACAAATGAAGGCCATTTCCCATGGGAAAAACGAAGTCCTTTCCCCAGGGTCTCAGGAATATGTTCAAGGTGGCGTTTGAGGCTCTAAGTACTTCCAGGGCCCTAGTTGCTGCCAGCTTTTCTTTTGGAAAAATCCAGCAACGATTGCATCATTCTAGCTAGGCTCCCACTTTCTGCCAGGGTGAGTGGCTGCCAAGGGAGGCCATTTGCCATGGGAAAAAGAAGTCCTTTCCCCAGGGTCTGGGTGTCAGATGAAAGGTGGCCTTTGGGGTTCTGAGGACTTGTAGGGTAGTACTTACTGGCTAAAGTAGAGGAAATGGATTCTATTTGAATATCTGTCTAGAGGCTTTGCCCCACAGGTCCTGGTTGTCCTTGATGGGCTGCAGCTGTGAGCATTGAAGAGAACTGGGATAAAAGGGGGCGGCTTAGCCATTCAGGGAGAGCCTTGAAGGAGCCCTGAACTGGGAAAGAACAGCATGCAGAAGAAAGCGTCTGTGCTGTGAAGATCTGCAGCCATAAGAACACACCGAGGAGGTATGGACTTTAGCAATCTGAGAACAGCATGATGGGACTCTAGAGAAATAGAACAACAACAAGTGGTAGCTTTAGATTTGGAGCAATCCAGCAAAGCTTGCAAATTTCTTGCTGGGCACCACCCTCTTGGTCAGGGCGAGTGGCCAGAAATGGAGGCCATTTTCCATGGGGAAAACGAAGTCATTGGCCCAGGCTCTGGGTGTCAGATGACTGGTGGCATCTGGGGCTCTAAGGACTTGCAGGGTCCTAGTTGCTGGCAGCTTTCGTTCTGGAAGGATCCAGCAGAGTTTGTAGATTCCTGGCTTGGCACTGCCCTGCCTGCCAGGCCAAGTGGCCACAAATGAAGGCCATTTTCCATGGGAAAAACGAAGTCCTTTCCCCAGGGTCTCAGGAATATGTTCAAGGTGGCGTTTGAGGCTCTAAGTACTTCCAGGGCCCTAGTTGCTGCCAGCTTTTCTTTTGGAAAAATCCAGCAACGATTGCATCATTCTAGCTAGGCTCCCACTTTCTGCCAGGGTGAGTGGCTGCCAAGGGAGGCCATTTGCCATGGGAAAAAGAAGTCCTTTCCCCAGGGTCTGGGTGTCAGATGAAAGGTGGCCTTTGGGGTTCTGAGGACTTGTAGGGTAGTACTTACTGGCTAGAGTAGAGGAAATGGATTCTATTTGAATATCTGTCCCACAGGTCCTGGTTGTCCTTGATGGGCTGCAGCTGTGAGCATTGAAGAGAACTGGGATAAAAGGGGGCGGCTTAGCCATTCAGGGAGAGCCTTGAAGGAGCCCTGAACTGGGAAAGAACAGCATGCAGAAGAAAGCGTCTGTGCTGTGAAGATCTGCAGCCATAAGAACACACCGAGGAGGTATGGACTTTAGCAATCTGAGAACAGCATGATGGGACTCTAGAGAAATAGAACAACAACAAGTGGTAGCTTTAGATTTGGAGCAATCCAGCAAAGCTTGCAAATTTCTTGCTGGGCACCACCCTCTTGGTCAGGGCGAGTGGCCAGAAATGGAGGCCATTTTCCATGGGGAAAACGAAGTCATTGGCCCAGGCTCTGGGTGTCAGATGACTGGTGGCATCTGGGGCTGTAAGGACTTGCAGGGTCCTAGTTGCTGGCAGCTTTCGTTCTGGAAGGATCCAGCACAGTTTGTAGATTCCTGGCTTGGCACTGCCCTGCCTGCCAGGCCAAGTGGCCACAAATGAAGGCCATTTTCCATGGGAAAAACGAAGTCCTTTCCCCAGGGTCTCAGGAATATGTTCAAGGTGGCGTTTGAGGCTCTAAGTACTTCCAGGGCCCTAGTTGCTGCCAGCTTTTCTTTTGGAAAAATCCAGCAACGATTGCATCATTCTAGCTAGGCTCCCACTTTCTGCCAGGGTGAGTGGCTGCCAAGGGAGGCCATTTGCCATGGGAAAAAGAAGTCCTTTCCCCAGGGTCTGGGTGTCAGATGAAAGGTGGCCTTTGGGGTTCTGAGGACTTGTAGGGTAGTACTTACTGGCTAGAGTAGAGGAAATGGATTCTATTTGAATATCTGTCCCACAGGTCCTGGTTGTCCTTGATGGGCTGCAGCTGTGAGCATTGAAGAGAACTGGGATAAAAGGGGGCGGCGTAGCCATTCAGGGAGAGCCTTGAAGGAGCCCTGAACTGGGAAAGAACAGCATGCAGAAGAAAGCGTCTGTGCTGTGAAGATCTGCAGCCATAAGAACACACCGAGGAGGTATGGACTTTAGCAATCTGAGAACAGCATGATGGGACTCTAGAGAAATAGAACAACAACAAGTGGTAGCTTTAGATTTGGAGCAATCCAGCAAAGCTTGCAAATTTCTTGCTGGGCACCACCCTCTTGGTCAGGGCGAGTGGCCAGAAATGGAGGCCATTTTCCATGGGGAAAACGAAGTCATTGGCCCAGGCTCTGGGTGTCAGATGACTGGTGGCATCTGGGGCTGTAAGGACTTGCAGGGTCCTAGTTGCTGGCAGCTTTCGTTCTGGAAGGATCCAGCACAGTTTGTAGATTCCTGGCTTGGCACTGCCCTGCCTGCCAGGCAGAGTGGCCACAAATGAAGGCCATTTTCCATGGGAAAAACGAAGTCCTTTCCCCAGGGTCTCAGTAATATGTTCAAGGTGGCGTTTGAGGCTCTAAGTACTTCCAGGGCCCTAGTTGCTGGCAGCTTTTCTTTTGGAAAAATCCAGCAACGATTGCATCATTCTAGCTAGGCTCCCACTTTCTGCCAGGGTGAGTGGCTGCCAAGGGAGGCCATTTGCCATGGGAAAAAGAAGTCCTTTCCCCAGGGTCTGGGTGTCAGATGAAAGGTGGCCTTTGGGGTTCTGAGGACTTGTAGGGTAGTACTTACTGGCTAGAGTAGAGGAAATGGATTCTATTTGAATATCTGTCTAGAGGCTTTGCCCCACAGGTCCTGGTTGTCCTTGATGGGCTGCAGCTGTGAGCATTGAAGAGAACTGGGATAAAAGGGGGCGGCTTAGCCATTCAGGGAGAGCCTTGAAGGAGCCCTGAACTGGGAAAGAACAGCATGCAGAAGAAAGCGTCTGTGCTGTGAAGATCTGCAGCCATAAGAACACACCAAGGAGGTATGGACTTTAGCAATCTGAGAACAGCATGATGGGACTCTAGAGAAATAGAACAACAACAAGTGGCAGCTTTCGATTTGGAGCAATCCAGCAAAGCTTGCAAATTTCTTGCTGGGCACCACCCTCTTGGTCAGGGCGAGTGGCCAGAAATGGAGGCCATTTTCCATGGGGAAAACGAAGTCATTGGCCCAGGCTCTGGGTGTCAGATGACTGGTGGCATCTGGGGCTGTAAGGACTTGCAGGGTCCTAGTTGCTGGCAGCTTTCGTTCTGGAAGGATCCAGCAGAGTTTGTAGATTCCTGGCTTGGCACTGCCCTGCCTGCCAGGCAGAGTGGCCAGAAATGAAGGCCATTTTCCATGGGAAAAACGAAGTCCTTTCCCCAGGGTCTCAGGAATATGTTCAAGGTGGCGTTTGAGGCTCTAAGTACTTCCAGGGCCCTAGTTGCTGCCAGCTTTTCTTTTGGAAAAATCCAGCAACGATTGCATCATTCTAGCTAGGCTCCCACTTTCTGCCAGGGTGAGTGGCTGCCAAGGGAGGCCATTTGCCATGGGAAAAAGAAGTCCTTTCCCCAGGGTCTGGGTGTCAGATGAAAGGTGGCCTTTGGGGTTCTGAGGACTTGTAGGGTAGTACTTACTGGCTAGAGTAGAGGAAATGGATTCTATTTGAATATCTGTCCCACAGGTCCTGGTTGTCCTTGATGGGCTGCAGCTGTGAGCATTGAAGAGAACTGGGATAAAAGGGGGCGGCTTAGCCATTCAGGGAGAGCCTTGAAGGAGCCCTGAACTGGGAAAGAACAGCATGCAGAAGAAAGCGTCTGTGCTGTGAAGATCTGCAGCCATAAGAACACACCGAGGAGGTATGGACTTTAGCAATCTGAGAACAGCATGATGGGACTCTAGAGAAATAGAACAACAACAAGTGGTAGCTTTAGATTTGGAGCAATCCAGCAAAGCTTGCAAATTTCTTGCTGGGCACCACCCTCTTGGTCAGGGCGAGTGGCCAGAAATGGAGGCCATTTTCCATGGGGAAAACGAAGTCATTGGCCCAGGCTCTGGGTGTCAGATGACTGGTGGCATCTGGGGCTGTAAGGACTTGCAGGGTCCTAGTTGCTGGCAGCTTTCGTTCTGGAAGGATCCAGCACAGTTTGTAGATTCCTGGCTTGGCACTGCCCTGCCTGCCAGGCAGAGTGGCCACAAATGAAGGCCATTTTCCATGGGAAAAACGAAGTCCTTTCCCCAGGGTCTCAGGAATATGTTCAAGGTGGCGTTTGAGGCTCTAAGTACTTCCAGGGCCCTAGTTGCTGCCAGCTTTTCTTTTGGAAAAATCCAGCAACGATTGCATCATTCTAGCTAGGCTCCCACTTTCTGCCAGGGTGAGTGGCTGCCAAGGGAGGCCATTTGCCATGGGAAAAAGAAGTCCTTTCCCCAGGGTCTGGGTGTCAGATGAAAGGTGGCCTTTGGGGTTCTGAGGACTTGTAGGGTAGTACTTACTGGCTAGAGTAGAGGAAATGGATTCTATTTGAATATCTGTCTAGAGGCTTTGCCCCACAGGTCCTGGTTGTCCTTGATGGGCTGCAGCTGTGAGCATTGAAGAGAACTGGGATAAAAGGGGGCGGCGTAGCCATTCAGGGAGAGCCTTGAAGGAGCCCTGAACTGGGAAAGAACAGCATGCAGAAGAAAGCGTCTGTGCTGTGAAGATCTGCAGCCATAAGAACACACCGAGGAGGTATGGACTTTAGCAATCTGAGAACAGCATGATGGGACTCTAGAGAAATAGAAGAACAACAAGTGGCAGCTTTAGATTTGGAGCAATCCAGCAAAGCTTGCAAATTTCTTGCTGGGCACCACCCTCTTGGTCAGGGCGAGTGGCCAGAAATGGAGGCCATTTTCCATGGGGAAAACGAAGTCATTGGCCCAGGCTCTGGGTGTCAGATGACAGGTGGCATCTGGGGCTCTAAGGACTTGCAGGGTCCTAGTTGCTGGCAGCTTTCGTTCTGGAAGGATCCAGCAGAGTTTGTAGATTCCTGGCTTGGCACTGCCCTGCCTGCCAGGCCAAGTGGCCACAAATGAAGGCCATTTCCCATGGGAAAAACGAAGTCCTTTCCCCAGGGTCTCAGGAATATGTTCAAGGTGGCGTTTGAGGCTCTAAGTACTTCCAGGGCCCTAGTTGCTGCCAGCTTTTCTTTTGGAAAAATCCAGCAACGATTGCATCATTCTAGCTAGGCTCCCACTTTCTGCCAGGGTGAGTGGCTGCCAAGGGAGGCCATTTGCCATGGGAAAAAGAAGTCCTTTCCCCAGGGTCTGGGTGTCAGATGAAAGGTGGCCTTTGGGGTTCTGAGGACTTGTAGGGTACTACTTACTGGCTAGAGTAGAGGAAATGGATTCTATTTGAATATCTGTCCCACAGGTCCTGGTTGTCCTTGATGGGCTGCAGCTGTGAGCATTGAAGAGAACTGGGATAAAAGGGGGCGGCGTAGCCATTCAGGGAGAGCCTTGAAGGAGCCCTGAACTGGGAAAGAACAGCATGCAGAAGAAAGCGTCTGTGCTGTGAAGATCTGCAGCCATAAGAACACACCGAGGAGGTATGGACTTTAGCAATCTGAGAACAGCATGATGGGACTCTAGAGAAATAGAACAACAACAAGTGGTAGCTTTAGATTTGGAGCAATCCAGCAAAGCTTGCAAATTTCTTGCTGGGCACCACCCTCTTGGTCAGGGCGAGTGGCCAGAAATGGAGGCCATTTTCCATGGGGAAAACGAAGTCATTGGCCCAGGCTCTGGGTGTCAGATGACTGGTGGCATCTGGGGCTGTAAGGACTTGCAGGGTCCTAGTTGCTGGCAGCTTTCGTTCTGGAAGGATCCAGCACAGTTTGTAGATTCCTGGCTTGGCACTGCCCTGCCTGCCAGGCAGAGTGGCCACAAATGAAGGCCATTTTCCATGGGAAAAACGAAGTCCTTTCCCCAGGGTCTCAGGAATATGTTCAAGGTGGCGTTTGAGGCTCTAAGTACTTCCAGGGCCCTAGTTGCTGCCAGCTTTTCTTTTGGAAAAATCCAGCAACGATTGCATCATTCTAGCTAGGCTCCCACTTTCTGCCAGGGTGAGTGGCTGCCAAGGGAGGCCATTTGCCATGGGAAAAAGAAGTCCTTTCCCCAGGGTCTGGGTGTCAGATGAAAGGTGGCCTTTGGGGTTCTGA
This sequence comes from Agelaius phoeniceus, assembly GCF_051311805.1. Lineage (NCBI taxonomy): Eukaryota > Metazoa > Chordata > Aves > Passeriformes > Icteridae > Agelaius > Agelaius phoeniceus. The sequence continues at coordinate 77,911 of NW_027509937.1, forward strand.
GGACTTGTAGGGTAGTACTTACTGGCTAGAGTAGAGGAAATGGATTCTATTTGAATATCTGTCTAGAGGTTTTGCCCCACAGGTCCTGGTTGTCCTTGATGGGCTGCAGCTGTGAGCATTGAAGAGAACTGGGATAAAAGGGGGCGGCGTAGCCATTCAGGGAGAGCCTTGAAGGAGCCCTGAACTGGGAAAGAACAGCATGCAGAAGAAAGCGTCTGTGCTGTGAAGATCTGCAGCCATAAGAACACACCGAGGAGGTATGGACTTTAGCAATCTGAGAACAGCATGATGGGACTCTAGAGAAATAGAACAACAACAAGTGGCAGCTTTAGATTTGGAGCAATCCAGCAAAGATTGCAAATTTCTTGCTGGGCACCACCCTCTTGGTCAGGGCGAGTGGCCAGAAATGGAGGCCATTTTCCATGGGGAAAACGAAGTCATTGGCCCAGGCTCTGGGTGTCAGATGACTGGTGGCATCTGGGGCTCTAAGGACTTGCAGGGTCCTAGTTGCTGGCAGCTTTCGTTCTGGAAGGATCCAGCACAGTTTGTAGATTCCTGGCTTGGCACTGCCCTGCCTGCCAGGCCAAGTGGCCACAAATGAAGGCCATTTCCCATGGGAAAAACGAAGTCCTTTCCCCAGGGTCTCAGGAATATGTTCAAGGTGGCGTTTGAGGCTCTAAGTACTTCCAGGGCCCTAGTTGCTGCCAGCTTTTCTTTTGGAAAAATCCAGCAACGATTGCATCATTCTAGCTAGGCTCCCACTTTCTGCCAGGGTGAGTGGCTGCCAAGGGAGGCCATTTGCCATGGGAAAAAGAAGTCCTTTCCCCAGGGTCTGGGTGTCAGATGAAAGGTGGCCTTTGGGGTTCTGAGGACTTGTAGGGTAGTACTTACTGGCTAAAGTAGAGGAAATGGATTCTATTTGAATATCTGTCTAGAGGCTTTGCCCCACAGGTCCTGGTTGTCCTTGATGGGCTGCAGCTGTGAGCATTGAAGAGAACTGGGATAAAAGGGGGCGGCTTAGCCATTCAGGGAGAGCCTTGAAGGAGCCCTGAACTGGGAAAGAACAGCATGCAGAAGAAAGCGTCTGTGCTGTGAAGATCTGCAGCCATAAGAACACACCGAGGAGGTATGGACTTTAGCAATCTGAGAACAGCATGATGGGACTCTAGAGAAATAGAACAACAACAAGTGGTAGCTTTAGATTTGGAGCAATCCAGCAAAGCTTGCAAATTTCTTGCTGGGCACCACCCTCTTGGTCAGGGCGAGTGGCCAGAAATGGAGGCCATTTTCCATGGGGAAAACGAAGTCATTGGCCCAGGCTCTGGGTGTCAGATGACTGGTGGCATCTGGGGCTCTAAGGACTTGCAGGGTCCTAGTTGCTGGCAGCTTTCGTTCTGGAAGGATCCAGCAGAGTTTGTAGATTCCTGGCTTGGCACTGCCCTGCCTGCCAGGCCAAGTGGCCACAAATGAAGGCCATTTTCCATGGGAAAAACGAAGTCCTTTCCCCAGGGTCTCAGGAATATGTTCAAGGTGGCGTTTGAGGCTCTAAGTACTTCCAGGGCCCTAGTTGCTGCCAGCTTTTCTTTTGGAAAAATCCAGCAACGATTGCATCATTCTAGCTAGGCTCCCACTTTCTGCCAGGGTGAGTGGCTGCCAAGGGAGGCCATTTGCCATGGGAAAAAGAAGTCCTTTCCCCAGGGTCTGGGTGTCAGATGAAAGGTGGCCTTTGGGGTTCTGAGGACTTGTAGGGTAGTACTTACTGGCTAGAGTAGAGGAAATGGATTCTATTTGAATATCTGTCCCACAGGTCCTGGTTGTCCTTGATGGGCTGCAGCTGTGAGCATTGAAGAGAACTGGGATAAAAGGGGGCGGCGTAGCCATTCAGGGAGAGCCTTGAAGGAGCCCTGAACTGGGAAAGAACAGCATGCAGAAGAAAGCGTCTGTGCTGTGAAGATCTGCAGCCATAAGAACACACCGAGGAGGTATGGACTTTAGCAATCTGAGAACAGCATGATGGGACTCTAGAGAAATAGAACAACAACAAGTGGTAGCTTTAGATTTGGAGCAATCCAGCAAAGCTTGCAAATTTCTTGCTGGGCACCACCCTCTTGGTCAGGGCGAGTGGCCAGAAATGGAGGCCATTTTCCATGGGGAAAACGAAGTCATTGGCCCAGGCTCTGGGTGTCAGATGACTGGTGGCATCTGGGGCTGTAAGGACTTGCAGGGTCCTAGTTGCTGGCAGCTTTCGTTCTGGAAGGATCCAGCACAGTTTGTAGATTCCTGGCTTGGCACTGCCCTGCCTGCCAGGCAGAGTGGCCACAAATGAAGGCCATTTTCCATGGGAAAAACGAAGTCCTTTCCCCAGGGTCTCAGTAATATGTTCAAGGTGGCGTTTGAGGCTCTAAGTATTTCCAGGGCCCTAGTTGCTGCCAGCTTTTCTTTTGGAAAAATCCAGCAACGATTGCATCATTCTAGCTAGGCTCCCACTTTCTGCCAGGGTGAGTGGCTGCCAAGGGAGGCCATTTGCCATGGGAAAAAGAAGTCCTTTCCCCAGGGTCTGGGTGTCAGATGAAAGGTGGCCTTTGGGGTTCTGAGGACTTGTAGGGTACTACTTACTGGCTAGAGTAGAGGAAATGGATTCTATTTGAATATCTGTCTAGAGGCTTTGCCCCACAGGTCCTGGTTGTCCTTGATGGGCTGCAGCTGTGAGCATTGAAGAGAACTGGGATAAAAGGGGGCGGCTTAGCCATTCAGGGAGAGCCTTGAAGGAGCCCTGAACTGGGAAAGAACAGCATGCAGAAGAAAGCGTCTGTGCTGTGAAGATCTGCAGCCATAAGAACACACCAAGGAGGTATGGACTTTAGCAATCTGAGAACAGCATGATGGGACTCTAGAGAAATAGAACAACAACAAGTGGCAGCTTTCGATTTGGAGCAATCCAGCAAAGCTTGCAAATTTCTTGCTGGGCACCACCCTCTTGGTCAGGGCGAGTGGCCAGAAATGGAGGCCATTTTCCATGGGGAAAACGAAGTCATTGGCCCAGGCTCTGGGTGTCAGATGACTGGTGGCATCTGGGGCTGTAAGGACTTGCAGGGTCCTAGTTGCTGGCAGCTTTCGTTCTGGAAGGATCCAGCAGAGTTTGTAGATTCCTGGCTTGGCACTGCCCTGCCTGCCAGGCAGAGTGGCCAGAAATGAAGGCCATTTTCCATGGGAAAAACGAAGTCCTTTCCCCAGGGTCTCAGTAATATGTTCAAGGTGGCGTTTGAGGCTCTAAGTACTTCCAGGGCCCTAGTTGCTGCCAGCTTTTCTTTTGGAAAAATCCAGCAACGATTGCATCATTCTAGCTAGGCTCCCACTTTCTGCCAGGGTGAGTGGCTGCCAAGGGAGGCCATTTGCCATGGGAAAAAGAAGTCCTTTCCCCAGGGTCTGGGTGTCAGATGAAAGGTGGCCTTTGGGGTTCTGAGGACTTGTAGGGTAGTACTTACTGGCTAGAGTAGAGGAAATGGATTCTATTTGAATATCTGTCCCACAGGTCCTGGTTGTCCTTGATGGGCTGCAGCTGTGAGCATTGAAGAGAACTGGGATAAAAGGGGGCGGCGTAGCCATTCAGGGAGAGCCTTGAAGGAGCCCTGAACTGGGAAAGAACAGCATGCAGAAGAAAGCGTCTGTGCTGTGAAGATCTGCAGCCATAAGAACACACCGAGGAGGTATGGACTTTAGCAATCTGAGAACAGCATGATGGGACTCTAGAGAAATAGAACAACAACAAGTGGTAGCTTTAGATTTGGAGCAATCCAGCAAAGCTTGCAAATTTCTTGCTGGGCACCACCCTCTTGGTCAGGGCGAGTGGCCAGAAATGGAGGCCATTTTCCATGGGGAAAACGAAGTCATTGGCCCAGGCTCTGGGTGTCAGATGACTGGTGGCATCTGGGGCTGTAAGGACTTGCAGGGTCCTAGTTGCTGGCAGCTTTCGTTCTGGAAGGATCCAGCACAGTTTGTAGATTCCTGGCTTGGCACTGCCCTGCCTGCCAGGCAGAGTGGCCACAAATGAAGGCCATTTTCCATGGGAAAAACGAAGTCCTTTCCCCAGGGTCTCAGGAATATGTTCAAGGTGGCGTTTGAGGCTCTAAGTACTTCCAGGGCCCTAGTTGCTGCCAGCTTTTCTTTTGGAAAAATCCAGCAACGATTGCATCATTCTAGCTAGGCTCCCACTTTCTGCCAGGGTGAGTGGCTGCCAAGGGAGGCCATTTGCCATGGGAAAAAGAAGTCCTTTCCCCAGGGTCTGGGTGTCAGATGAAAGGTGGCCTTTGGGGTTCTGAGGACTTGTAGGGTAGTACTTACTGGCTAGAGTAGAGGAAATGGATTCTATTTGAATATCTGTCTAGAGGCTTTGCCCCACAGGTCCTGGTTGTCCTTGATGGGCTGCAGCTGTGAGCATTGAAGAGAACTGGGATAAAAGGGGGCGGCTTAGCCATTCAGGGAGAGCCTTGAAGGAGCCCTGAACTGGGAAAGAACAGCATGCAGAAGAAAGTGTCTGTGCTGTGAAGATCTGCAGCCATAAGAACACACCGAGGAGGTATGGACTTTAGCAATCTGAGAACAGCATGATGGGACTCTAGAGAAATAGAACAACAACAAGTGGTAGCTTTCGATTTGGAGCAATCCAGCAAAGCTTGCAAATTTCTTGCTGGGCACCACCCTCTTGGTCAGGGCGAGTGGCCAGAAATGGAGGCCATTTTCCATGGGGAAAACGAAGTCATTGGCCCAGGCTCTGGGTGTCAGATGACTGGTGGCATCTGGGGCTGTAAGGACTTGCAGGGTCCTAGTTGCTGGCAGCTTTCGTTCTGGAAGGATCCAGCACAGTTTGTAGATTCCTGGCTTGGCACTGCCCTGCCTGCCAGGCAGAGTGGCCACAAATGAAGGCCATTTTCCATGGGAAAAACGAAGTCCTTTCCCCAGGGTCTCAGTAATATGTTCAAGGTGGCGTTTGAGGCTCTAAGTACTTCCAGGGCCCTAGTTGCTGCCAGCTTTTCTTTTGGAAAAATCCAGCAACGATTGCATCATTCTAGCTAGGCTCCCACTTTCTGCCAGGGTGAGTGGCTGCCAAGGGAGGCCATTTGCCATGGGAAAAAGAAGTCCTTTCCCCAGGGTCTGGGTGTCAGATGAAAGGTGGCCTTTGGGGTTCTGAGGACTTGTAGGGTAGTACTTACTGGCTAGAGTAGAGGAAATGGATTCTATTTGAATATCTGTCTAGAGGCTTTGCCCCACAGGTCCTGGTTGTCCTTGATGGGCTGCAGCTGTGAGCATTGAAGAGAACTGGGATAAAAGGGGGCGGCGTAGCCATTCAGGGAGAGCCTTGAAGGAGCCCTGAACTGGGAAAGAACAGCATGCAGAAGAAAGCGTCTGTGCTGTGAAGATCTGCAGCCATAAGAACACACCGAGGAGGTATGGACTTTAGCAATCTGAGAACAGCATGATGGGACTCTAGAGAAATAGAACAACAACAAGTGGCAGCTTTAGATTTGGAGCAATCCAGCAAAGCTTGCAAATTTCTTGCTGGGCACCACCCTCTTGGTCAGGGCGAGTGGCCAGAAATGGAGGCCATTTTCCATGGGGAAAACGAAGTCATTGGCCCAGGCTCTGGGTGTCAGATGACAGGTGGCATCTGGGGCTCTAAGGACTTGCAGGGTCCTAGTTGCTGGCAGCTTTCGTTCTGGAAGGATCCAGCAGAGTTTGTAGATTCCTGGCTTGGCACTGCCCTGCCTGCCAGGCCAAGTGGCCACAAATGAAGGCCATTTTCCATGGGAAAAACGAAGTCCTTTCCCCAGGGTCTCAGGAATATGTTCAAGGTGGCGTTTGAGGCTCTAAGTACTTCCAGGGCCCTAGTTGCTGCCAGCTTTTCTTTTGGAAAAATCCAGCAACGATTGCATCATTCTAGCTAGGCTCCCACTTTCTGCCAGGGTGAGTGGCTGCCAAGGGAGGCCATTTGCCATGGGAAAAAGAAGTCCTTTCCCCAGGGTCTGGGTGTCAGATGAAAGGTGGCCTTTGGGGTTCTGAGGACTTGTAGGGTAGTACTTACTGGCTAGAGTAGAGGAAATGGATTCTATTTGAATATCTGTCTAGAGGCTTTGCCCCACAGGTCCTGGTTGTCCTTGATGGGCTGCAGCTGTGAGCATTGAAGAGAACTGGGATAAAAGGGGGCGGCTTAGCCATTCAGGGAGAGCCTTGAAGGAGCCCTGAACTGGGAAAGAACAGCATGCAGAAGAAAGCGTCTGTGCTGTGAAGATCTGCAGCCATAAGAACACACCGAGGAGGTATGGACTTTAGCAATCTGAGAACAGCATGATGGGACTCTAGAGAAATAGAACAACAACAAGTGGTAGCTTTCGATTTGGAGCAATCCAGCAAAGCTTGCAAATTTCTTGCTGGGCACCACCCTCTTGGTCAGGGCGAGTGGCCAGAAATGGAGGCCATTTTCCATGGGGAAAACGAAGTCATTGGCCCAGGCTCTGGGTGTCAGATGACTGGTGGCATCTGGGGCTGTAAGGACTTGCAGGGTCCTAGTTGCTGGCAGCTTTCGTTCTGGAAGGATCCAGCAGAGTTTGTAGATTCCTGGCTTGGCACTGCCCTGCCTGCCAGGCCAAGTGGCCACAAATGAAGGCCATTTTCCATGGGAAAAACGAAGTCCTTTCCCCAGGGTCTCAGGAATATGTTCAAGGTGGCGTTTGAGGCTCTAAGTACTTCCAGGGCCCTAGTTGCTGCCAGCTTTTCTTTTGGAAAAATCCAGCAACGATTGCATCATTCTAGCTAGGCTCCCACTTTCTGCCAGGGTGAGTGGCTGCCAAGGGAGGCCATTTGCCATGGGAAAAAGAAGTCCTTTCCCCAGGGTCTGGGTGTCAGATGAAAGGTGGCCTTTGGGGTTCTGAGGACTTGTAGGGTACTACTTACTGGCTAGAGTAGAGGAAATGGATTCTATTTGAATATCTGTCCCACAGGTCCTGGTTGTCCTTGATGGGCTGCAGCTGTGAGCATTGAAGAGAACTGGGATAAAAGGGGGCGGCGTAGCCATTCAGGGAGAGCCTTGAAGGAGCCCTGAACTGGGAAAGAACAGCATGCAGAAGAAAGCGTCTGTGCTGTGAAGATCTGCAGCCATAAGAACACACCGAGGAGGTATGGACTTTAGCAATCTGAGAACAGCATGATGGGACTCTAGAGAAATAGAACAACAACAAGTGGTAGCTTTAGATTTGGAGCAATCCAGCAAAGCTTGCAAATTTCTTGCTGGGCACCACCCTCTTGGTCAGGGCGAGTGGCCAGAAATGGAGGCCATTTTCCATGGGGAAAACGAAGTCATTGGCCCAGGCTCTGGGTGTCAGATGACTGGTGGCATCTGGGGCTGTAAGGACTTGCAGGGTCCTAGTTGCTGGCAGCTTTCGTTCTGGAAGGATCCAGCACAGTTTGTAGATTCCTGGCTTGGCACTGCCCTGCCTGCCAGGCAGAGTGGCCACAAATGAAGGCCATTTTCCATGGGAAAAACGAAGTCCTTTCCCCAGGGTCTCAGGAATATGTTCAAGGTGGCGTTTGAGGCTCTAAGTACTTCCAGGGCCCTAGTTGCTGCCAGCTTTTCTTTTGGAAAAATCCAGCAACGATTGCATCATTCTAGCTAGGCTCCCACTTTCTGCCAGGGTGAGTGGCTGCCAAGGGAGGCCATTTGCCATGGGAAAAAGAAGTCCTTTCCCCAGGGTCTGGGTGTCAGATGAAAGGTGGCCTTTGGGGTTCTGAGGACTTGTAGGGTAGTACTTACTGGCTAGAGTAGAGGAAATGGATTCTATTTGAATATCTGTCTAGAGGCTTTGCCCCACAGGTCCTGGTTGTCCTTGATGGGCTGCAGCTGTGAGCATTGAAGAGAACTGGGATAAAAGGGGGCGGCGTAGCCATTCAGGGAGAGCCTTGAAGGAGCCCTGAACTGGGAAAGAACAGCATGCAGAAGAAAGCGTCTGTGCTGTGAAGATCTGCAGCCATAAGAACACACCGAGGAGGTATGGACTTTAGCAATCTGAGAACAGCATGATGGGACTCTAGAGAAATAGAACAACAACAAGTGGCAGCTTTAGATTTGGAGCAATCCAGCAAAGCTTGCAAATTTCTTGCTGGGCACCACCCTCTTGGTCAGGGCGAGTGGCCAGAAATGGAGGCCATTTTCCATGGGGAAAACGAAGTCATTGGCCCAGGCTCTGGGTGTCAGATGACTGGTGGCATCTGGGGCTCTAAGGACTTGCAGGGTCCTAGTTGCTGGCAGCTTTCGTTCTGGAAGGATCCAGCAGAGTTTGTAGATTCCTGGCTTGGCACTGCCCTGCCTGCCAGGCCAAGTGGCCACAAATGAAGGCCATTTTCCATGGGAAAAACGAAGTCCTTTCCCCAGGGTCTCAGGAATATGTTCAAGGTGGCGTTTGAGGCTCTAAGTACTTCCAGGGCCCTAGTTGCTGGCAGCTTTTCTTTTGGAAAAATCCAGCAACGATTGCATCATTCTAGCTAGGCTCCCACTTTCTGCCAGGGTGAGTGGCTGCCAAGGGAGGCCATTTGCCATGGGAAAAAGAAGTCCTTTCCCCAGGGTCTGGGTGTCAGATGAAAGGTGGCCTTTGGGGTTCTGAGGACTTGTAGGGTAGTACTTACTGGCTAGAGTAGAGGAAATGGATTCTATTTGAATATCTGTCTAGAGGCTTTGCCCCACAGGTCCTGGTTGTCCTTGATGGGCTGCAGCTGTGAGCATTGAAGAGAACTGGGATAAAAGGGGGCGGCGTAGCCATTCAGGGAGAGCCTTGAAGGAGCCCTGAACTGGGAAAGAACAGCATGCAGAAGAAAGCGTCTGTGCTGTGAAGATCTGCAGCCATAAGAACACACCGAGGAGGTATGGACTTTAGCAATCTGAGAACAGCATGATGGGACTCTAGAGAAATAGAACAACAACAAGTGGTAGCTTTAGATTTGGAGCAATCCAGCAAAGCTTGCAAATTTCTTGCTGGGCACCACCCTCTTGGTCAGGGCGAGTGGCCAGAAATGGAGGCCATTTTCCATGGGGAAAACGAAGTCATTGGCCCAGGCTCTGGGTGTCAGATGACTGGTGGCATCTGGGGCTCTAAGGACTTGCAGGGTCCTAGTTGCTGGCAGCTTTCGTTCTGGAAGGATCCAGCAGAGTTTGTAGATTCCTGGCTTGGCACTGCCCTGCCTGCCAGGCCAAGTGGCCACAAATGAAGGCCATTTTCCATGGGAAAAACGAAGTCCTTTCCCCAGGGTCTCAGGAATATGTTCAAGGTGGCGTTTGAGGCTCTAAGTACTTCCAGGGCCCTAGTTGCTGCCAGCTTTTCTTTTGGAAAAATCCAGCAACGATTGCATCATTCTAGCTAGGCTCCCACTTTCTGCCAGGGTGAGTGGCTGCCAAGGGAGGCCATTTGCCATGGGAAAAAGAAGTCCTTTCCCCAGGGTCTGGGTGTCAGATGAAAGGTGGCCTTTGGGGTTCTGAGGACTTGTAGGGTAGTACTTACTGGCTAGAGTAGAGGAAATGGATTCTATTTGAATATCTGTCTAGAGGCTTTGCCCCACAGGTCCTGGTTGTCCTTGATGGGCTGCAGCTGTGAGCATTGAAGAGAACTGGGATAAAAGGGGGCGGCTTAGCCATTCAGGGAGAGCCTTGAAGGAGCCCTGAACTGGGAAAGAACAGCATGCAGAAGAAAGCGTCTGTGCTGTGAAGATCTGCAGCCATAAGAACACACCGAGGAGGTATGGACTTTAGCAATCTGAGAACAGCATGATGGGACTCTAGAGAAATAGAACAACAACAAGTGGTAGCTTTAGATTTGGAGCAATCCAGCAAAGCTTGCAAATTTCTTGCTGGGCACCACCCTCTTGGTCAGGGCGAGTGGCCAGAAATGGAGGCCATTTTCCATGGGGAAAACGAAGTCATTGGCCCAGGCTCTGGGTGTCAGATGACTGGTGGCATCTGGGGCTCTAAGGACTTGCAGGGTCCTAGTTGCTGGCAGCTTTCGTTCTGGAAGGATCCAGCAGAGTTTGTAGATTCCTGGCTTGGCACTGCCCTGCCTGCCAGGCCAAGTGGCCACAAATGAAGGCCATTTTCCATGGGAAAAACGAAGTCCTTTCCCCAGGGTCTCAGGAATATGTTCAAGGTGGCGTTTGAGGCTCTAAGTACTTCCAGGGCCCTAGTTGCTGCCAGCTTTTCTTTTGGAAAAATCCAGCAACGATTGCATCATTCTAGCTAGGCTCCCACTTTCTGCCAGGGTGAGTGGCTGCCAAGGGAGGCCATTTGCCATGGGAAAAAGAAGTCCTTTCCCCAGGGTCTGGGTGTCAGATGAAAGGTGGCCTTTGGGGTTCTGAGGACTTGTAGGGTAGTACTTACTGGCTAGAGTAGAGGAAATGGATTCTATTTGAATATCTGTCCCACAGGTCCTGGTTGTCCTTGATGGGCTGCAGCTGTGAGCATTGAAGAGAACTGGGATAAAAGGGGGCGGCGTAGCCATTCAGGGAGAGCCTTGAAGGAGCCCTGAACTGGGAAAGAACAGCATGCAGAAGAAAGCGTCTGTGCTGTGAAGATCTGCAGCCATAAGAACACACCGAGGAGGTATGGACTTTAGCAATCTGAGAACAGCATGATGGGACTCTAGAGAAATAGAACAACAACAAGTGGCAGCTTTAGATTTGGAGCAATCCAGCAAAGCTTGCAAATTTCTTGCTGGGCACCACCCTCTTGGTCAGGGCGAGTGGCCAGAAATGGAGGCCATTTTCCATGGGGAAAACGAAGTCATTGGCCCAGGCTCTGGGTGTCAGATGACTGGTGGCATCTGGGGCTCTAAGGACTTGCAGGGTCCTAGTTGCTGGCAGCTTTCGTTCTGGAAGGATCCAGCACAGTTTGTAGATTCCTGGCTTGGCACTGCCCTGCCTGCCAGGCCAAGTGGCCACAAATGAAGGCCATTTCCCATGGGAAAAACGAAGTCCTTTCCCCAGGGTCTCAGGAATATGTTCAAGGTGGCGTTTGAGGCTCTAAGTACTTCCAGGGCCCTAGTTGCTGCCAGCTTTTCTTTTGGAAAAATCCAGCAACGATTGCATCATTCTAGCTAGGCTCCCACTTTCTGCCAGGGTGAGTGGCTGCCAAGGGAGGCCATTTGCCATGGGAAAAAGAAGTCCTTTCCCCAGGGTCTGGGTGTCAGATGAAAGGTGGCCTTTGGGGTTCTGAGGACTTGTAGGGTAGTACTTACTGGCTAGAGTAGAGGAAATGGATTCTATTTGAATATCTGTCTAGAGGCTTTGCCCCACAGGTCCTGGTTGTCCTTGATGGGCTGCAGCTGTGAGCATTGAAGAGAACTGGGATAAAAGGGGGCGGCTTAGCCATTCAGGGAGAGCCTTGAAGGAGCCCTGAACTGGGAAAGAACAGCATGCAGAAGAAAGCGTCTGTGCTGTGAAGATCTGCAGCCATAAGAACACACCGAGGAGGTATGGACTTTAGCAATCTGAGAACAGCATGATGGGACTCTAGAGAAATAGAACAACAACAAGTGGTAGCTTTAGATTTGGAGCAATCCAGCAAAGCTTGCAAATTTCTTGCTGGGCACCACCCTCTTGGTCAGGGCGAGTGGCCAGAAATGGAGGCCATTTTCCATGGGGAAAACGAAGTCATTGGCCCAGGCTCTGGGTGTCAGATGACTGGTGGCATCTGGGGCTCTAAGGACTTGCAGGGTCCTAGTTGCTGGCAGCTTTCGTTCTGGAAGGATCCAGCAGAGTTTGTAGATTCCTGGCTTGGCACTGCCCTGCCTGCCAGGCAGAGTGGCCACAAATGAAGGCCATTTTCCATGGGAAAAACGAAGTCCTTTCCCCAGGGTCTCAGGAATATGTTCAAGGTGGCGTTTGAGGCTCTAAGTACTTCCAGGGCCCTAGTTGCTGCCAGCTTTTCTTTTGGAAAAATCCAGCAACGATTGCATCATTCTAGCTAGGCTCCCACTTTCTGCCAGGGTGAGTGGCTGCCAAGGGAGGCCATTTGCCATGGGAAAAAGAAGTCCTTTCCCCAGGGTCTGGGTGTCAGATGAAAGGTGGCCTTTGGGGTTCTGAGGACTTGTAGGGTAGTACTTACTGGCTAGAGTAGAGGAAATGGATTCTATTTGAATATCTGTCCCACAGGTCCTGGTTGTCCTTGATGGGCTGCAGCTGTGAGCATTGAAGAGAACTGGGATAAAAGGGGGCGGCGTAGCCATTCAGGGAGAGCCTTGAAGGAGCCCTGAACTGGGAAAGAACAGCATGCAGAAGAAAGCGTCTGTGCTGTGAAGATCTGCAGCCATAAGAACACACCGAGGAGGTATGGACTTTAGCAATCTGAGAACAGCATGATGGGACTCTAGAGAAATAGAACAACAACAAGTGGTAGCTTTAGATTTGGAGCAATCCAGCAAAGCTTGCAAATTTCTTGCTGGGCACCACCCTCTTGGTCAGGGCGAGTGGCCAGAAATGGAGGCCATTTTCCATGGGGAAAACGAAGTCATTGGCCCAGGCTCTGGGTGTCAGATGACTGGTGGCATCTGGGGCTGTAAGGACTTGCAGGGTCCTAGTTGCTGGCAGCTTTCGTTCTGGAAGGATCCAGCACAGTTTGTAGATTCCTGGCTTGGCACTGCCCTGCCTGCCAGGCAGAGTGGCCACAAATGAAGGCCATTTTCCATGGGAAAAACGAAGTCCTTTCCCCAGGGTCTCAGGAATATGTTCAAGGTGGCGTTTGAGGCTCTAAGTACTTCCAGGGCCCTAGTTGCTGCCAGCTTTTCTTTTGGAAAAATCCAGCAACGATTGCATCATTCTAGCTAGGCTCCCACTTTCTGCCAGGGTGAGTGGCTGCCAAGGGAGGCCATTTGCCATGGGAAAAAGAAGTCCTTTCCCCAGGGTCTGGGTGTCAGATGAAAGGTGGCCTTTGGGGTTCTGAGGACTTGTAGGGTAGTACTTACTGGCTAGAGTAGAGGAAATGGATTCTATTTGAATATCTGTCCCACAGGTCCTGGTTGTCCTTGATGGGCTGCAGCTGTGAGCATTGAAGAGAACTGGGATAAAAGGGGGCGGCTTAGCCATTCAGGGAGAGCCTTGAAGGAGCCCTGAACTGGGAAAGAACAGCATGCAGAAGAAAGCGTCTGTGCTGTGAAGATCTGCAGCCATAAGAACACACCGAGGAGGTATGGACTTTAGCAATCTGAGAACAGCATGATGGGACTCTAGAGAAATAGAACAACAACAAGTGGCAGCTTTCGATTTGGAGCAATCCAGCAAAGCTTGCAAATTTCTTGCTGGGCACCACCCTCTTGGTCAGGGCGAGTGGCCAGAAATGGAGGCCATTTTCCATGGGGAAAACGAAGTCATTGGCCCAGGCTCTGGGTGTCAGATGACTGGTGGCATCTGGGGCTGTAAGGACTTGCAGGGTCCTAGTTGCTGGCAGCTTTCGTTCTGGAAGGATCCAGCAGAGTTTGTAGATTCCTGGCTTGGCACTGCCCTGCCTGCCAGGCCAAGTGGCCACAAATGAAGGCCATTTCCCATGGAAAAACGAAGTCCTTTCCCCAGGGTCTCAGGAATATGTTCAAGGTGGCGTTTGAGGCTCTAAGTACTTCCAGGGCCCTAGTTGCTGGCAGCTTTTCTTTTGGAAAAATCCAGCAACGATTGCATCATTCTAGCTAGGCTCCCACTTTCTGCCAGGGTGAGTGGCTGCCAAGGGAGGCCATTTGCCATGGGAAAAAGAAGTCCTTTCCCCAGGGTCTGGGTGTCAGATGAAAGGTGGCCTTTGGGGTTCTGAGGACTTGTAGGGTAGTACTTACTGGCTAGAGTAGAGGAAATGGATTCTATTTGAATATCTGTCTAGAGGCTTTGCCCCACAGGTCCTGGTTGTCCTTGATGGGCTGCAGCTGTGAGCATTGAAGAGAACTGGGATAAAAGGGGGCGGCGTAGCCATTCAGGGAGAGCCTTGAAGGAGCCCTGAACTGGGAAAGAACAGCATGCAGAAGAAAGCGTCTGTGCTGTGAAGATCTGCAGCCATAAGAACACACCGAGGAGGTATGGACTTTAGCAATCTGAGAACAGCATGATGGGACTCTAGAGAAATAGAACAACAACAAGTGGTAGCTTTAGATTTGGAGCAATCCAGCAAAGCTTGCAAATTTCTTGCTGGGCACCACCCTCTTGGTCAGGGCGAGTGGCCAGAAATGGAGGCCATTTTCCATGGGGAAAACGAAGTCATTGGCCCAGGCTCTGGGTGTCAGATGACTGGTGGCATCTGGGGCTGTAAGGACTTGCAGGGTCCTAGTTGCTGGCAGCTTTCGTTCTGGAAGGATCCAGCACAGTTTGTAGATTCCTGGCTTGGCACTGCCCTGCCTGCCAGGCCGAGTGGCCACAAATGAAGGCCATTTTCCATGGGAAAAACGAAGTCCTTTCCCCAGGGTCTCAGGAATATGTTCAAGGTGGCGTTTGAGGCTCTAAGTACTTCCAGGGCCCTAGTTGCTGGCAGCTTTTCTTTTGGAAAAATCCAGCAACGATTGCATCATTCTAGCTAGGCTCCCACTTTCTGCCAGGGTGAGTGGCTGCCAAGGGAGGCCATTTGCCATGGGAAAAAGAAGTCCTTTCCCCAGGGTCTGGGTGTCAGATGAAAGGTGGCCTTTGGGGTTCTGAGGACTTGTAGGGTACTACTTACTGGCTAGAGTAGAGGAAATGGATTCTATTTGAATATCTGTCTAGAGGCTTTGCCCCACAGGTCCTGGTTGTCCTTGATGGGCTGCAGCTGTGAGCATTGAAGAGAACTGGGATAAAAGGGGGCGGCGTAGCCATTCAGGGAGAGCCTTGAAGGAGCCCTGAACTGGGAAAGAACAGCATGCAGAAGAAAGCGTCTGTGCTGTGAAGATCTGCAGCCATAAGAACACACCGAGGAGGTATGGACTTTAGCAATCTGAGAACAGCATGATGGGACTCTAGAGAAATAGAACAACAACAAGTGGCAGCTTTAGATTTGGAGCAATCCAGCAAAGCTTGCAAATTTCTTGCTGGGCACCACCCTCTTGGTCAGGGCGAGTGGCCAGAAATGGAGGCCATTTTCCATGGGGAAAACGAAGTCATTGGCCCAGGCTCTGGGTGTCAGATGACTGGTGGCATCTGGGGCTGTAAGGACTTGCAGGGTCCTAGTTGCTGGCAGCTTTCGTTCTGGAAGGATCCAGCACAGTTTGTAGATTCCTGGCTTGGCACTGCCCTGCCTGCCAGGCCAAGTGGCCACAAATGAAGGCCATTTCCCATGGGAAAAACGAAGTCCTTTCCCCAGGGTCTCAGGAATATGTTCAAGGTGGCGTTTGAGGCTCTAAGTACTTCCAGGGCCCTAGTTGCTGCCAGCTTTTCTTTTGGAAAAATCCAGCAACGATTGCATCATTCTAGCTAGGCTCCCACTTTCTGCCAGGGTGAGTGGCTGCCAAGGGAGGCCATTTGCCATGGGAAAAAGAAGTCCTTTCCCCAGGGTCTGGGTGTCAGATGAAAGGTGGCCTTTGGGGTTCTGAGGACTTGTAGGGTAGTACTTACTGGCTAGAGTAGAGGAAATGGATTCTATTTGAATATCTGTCTAGAGGCTTTGCCCCACAGGTCCTGGTTGTCCTTGATGGGCTGCAGCTGTGAGCATTGAAGAGAACTGGGGATAAAAGGGGGCGGCTTAGCCATTCAGGGAGAGCCTTGAAGGAGCCCTGAACTGGGAAAGAACAGCATGCAGAAGAAAGCGTCTGTGCTGTGAAGATCTGCAGCCATAAGAACACACCGAGGAGGTATGGACTTTAGCAATCTGAGAACAGCATGATGGGACTCTAGAGAAATAGAACAACAACAAGTGGTAGCTTTAGATTTGGAGCAATCCAGCAAAGCTTGCAAATTTCTTGCTGGGCACCACCCTCTTGGTCAGGGCGAGTGGCCAGAAATGGAGGCCATTTTCCATGGGGAAAACGAAGTCATTGGCCCAGGCTCTGGGTGTCAGATGACTGGTGGCATCTGGGGCTGTAAGGACTTGCAGGGTCCTAGTTGCTGGCAGCTTTCGTTCTGGAAGGATCCAGCAGAGTTTGTAGATTCCTGGCTTGGCACTGCCCTGCCTGCCAGGCCAAGTGGCCACAAATGAAGGCCATTTTCCATGGGAAAAACGAAGTCCTTTCCCCAGGGTCTCAGGAATATGTTCAAGGTGGCGTTTGAGGCTCTAAGTACTTCCAGGGCCCTAGTTGCTGCCAGCTTTTCTTTTGGAAAAATCCAGCAACGATTGCATCATTCTAGCTAGGCTCCCACTTTCTGCCAGGGTGAGTGGCTGCCAAGGGAGGCCATTTGCCATGGGAAAAAGAAGTCCTTTCCCCAGGGTCTGGGTGTCAGATGAAAGGTGGCCTTTGGGGTTCTGAGGACTTGTAGGGTAGTACTTACTGGCTAGAGTAGAGGAAATGGATTCTATTTGAATATCTGGTCCCCACAGGTCCTGGTTGTCCTTGATGGGCTGCAGCTGTGAGCATTGAAGAGAACTGGGATAAAAGGGGGCGGCGTAGCCATTCAGGGAGAGCCTTGAAGGAGCCCTGAACTGGGAAAGAACAGCATGCAGAAGAAAGCGTCTGTGCTGTGAAGATCTGCAGCCATAAGAACACACCGAGGAGGTATGGACTTTAGCAATCTGAGAACAGCATGATGGGACTCTAGAGAAATAGAACAACAACAAGTGGTAGCTTTAGATTTGGAGCAATCCAGCAAAGCTTGCAAATTTCTTGCTGGGCACCACCCTCTTGGTCAGGGCGAGTGGCAGAAATGGAGGCCATTTTCCATGGGGAAAACGAAGTCATTGGCCCAGGCTCTGGGTGTCAGATGACTGGTGGCATCTGGGGCTGTAAGGACTTGCAGGGTCCTAGTTGCTGGCAGCTTTCGTTCTGGAAGGATCCAGCACAGTTTGTAGATTCCTGGCTTGCACTGCCCTGCCTGCCAGGCAGAGTGGCCACAAATGAAGGCCATTTTCCATGGGAAAAACGAAGTCCTTTCCCCAGGGTCTCAGGAATATGTTCAAGGTGGCGTTTGAGGCTCTAAGTACTTCCAGGGCCCTAGTTGCTGGCAGCTTTTCTTTTGGAAAAATCCAGCAACGATTGCATCATTCTAGCTAGGCTCCCACTTTCTGCCAGGGTGAGTGGCTGCCAAGGGAGGCCATTTGCCATGGGAAAAAGAAGTCCTTTCCCCAGGGTCTGGGGTGTCAGATGAAAGGTGGCCTTTGGGGTTCTGAGGACTTGTAGGGTAGTACTTACTGGCTAGAGTAGAGGAAATGGATTCTATTTGAATATCTGTCTAGAGGCTTTGCCCCACAGGTCCTGGTTGTCCTTGATGGGCTGCAGCTGTGAGCATTGAAGAGAACTGGGATAAAAGGGGGCGGCGTAGCCATTCAGGGAGAGCTTGAAGGAGCCCTGAACTGGGAAAGAACAGCATGCAGAAGAAAGCGTCTGTGCTGTGAAGATCTGCAGCCATAAGAACACACCGAGGAGGTATGGACTTTAGCATCTGAGAACAGCATGATGGGACTCTAGAGAATAGAACAACAACAAGTGCAGCTTTAGATTTGGAGCAATCCAGCAAAGCTTGCAAATTTCTTGCTGGGCACCACCCTCTTGGTCAGGGCGAGTGGCCAGAAATGGAGGCCATTTTCCATGGGGAAAACGAAGTCATTGGCCAGGCTCTGGGTGTCAGATGACTGGTGGCATCTGGGGCTCTAAGGACTTGCAGGGTCCTAGTTGCTGGCAGCTTTCGTTCTGGAAGGATCCAGCACAGTTTGTAGATTCCTGGCTTGGCACTGCCCTGCCTGCCAGGCAGAGTGGCCACAAATGAAGGCATTTTCCATGGGAAAAACGAAGTCCTTTCCCCAGGGTCTCAGGAATATGTTCAAGGTGGCGTTTGAGGCTCTAAGTACTTCCAGGGCCCTAGTTGCTGCCAGCTTTTCTTTTGGAAAAATCCAGCAACGATTGCATCATTCTAGCTAGGCTCCCACTTTCTGCCAGGGTGAGTGGCTGCCAAGGGAGGCCATTTGCCATGGAAAAAGAAGTCCTTTCCCCAGGGTCTGGGTGTCAGATGAAAGGTGGCCTTTGGGGTTCTGAGGACTTGTAGGGTAGTACTTACTGGCTAGAGTAGAGGAAATGGATTCTATTTGAATATCTGTCTAGAGGCTTTGCCCCACAGGTCCTGGTTGTCCTTGATGGGCTGCAGCTGTGAGCATTGAAGAGAACTGGGATAAAAGGGGGGCGGCGTAGCCATTCAGGGAGAGCCTTGAAGGAGCCCTGAACTGGGAAAGAACAGCATGCAGAAGAAAGCGTCTGTGCTGTGAAGATCTGCAGCCATAAGAACACACCGAGGAGGTATGGACTTTAGCAATCTGAGAACAGCATGATGGGACTCTAGAGAAATAGAACAACAACAAGTGGTAGCTTTAGATTTGGAGCAATCCAGCAAAGCTTGCAAATTTCTTGCTGGGCACCACCCTCTTGGTCAGGGCGAGTGGCCAGAAATGGAGGCCATTTTCCATGGGGAAAACGAAGTCATTGGCCCAGGCTCTGGGTGTCAGATGACTGGTGGCATCTGGGGCTGTAAGGACTTGCAGGGTCCTAGTTGCTGGCAGCTTTCGTTCTGGAAGGATCCAGCACAGTTTGTAGATTCCTGGCTTGGCACTGCCCTGCCTGCCAGGCCGAGTGGCCACAAATGAAGGCCATTTTCCATGGAAAAACGAAGTCCTTTCCCAGGGTCTCAGGAATATGTTCAAGGTGGCGTTTGAGGCTCTAAGTACTTCCAGGGCCCTAGTTGCTGCCAGCTTTTCTTTTGGAAAAATCCAGCAACGATTGCATCATTCTAGCTAGGCTCCCACTTTCTGCCAGGGTGAGTGGCTGCCAAGGGAGGCCATTTGCCATGGGAAAAAGAAGTCCTTTCCCCAGGGTCTGGGTGTCAGATGAAAGGTGGCCTTTGGGGTTCTGAGGACTTGTAGGGTACTACTTACTGGCTAGAGTAGAGGAAATGGATTCTATTTGAATATCTGTCTAGAGGCTTTGCCCCACAGGTCCTGGTTGTCCTTGATGGGCTGCAGCTGTGAGCATTGAAGAGAACTGGATAAAAGGGGGCGGCGTAGCCATTCAGGGAGAGCCTTGAAGGAGCCCTGAACTGGGAAAGAACAGCATGCAGAAGAAAGCGTCTGTGCTGTGAAGATCTGCAGCCATAAGAACACACCGAGGAGGTATGGACTTTAGCAATCTGAGAACAGCATGATGGGACTCTAGAGAAATAGAACAACAACAAGTGGCAGCTTTCGATTTGGAGCAATCCAGCAAAGCTTGCAAATTTCTTGCTGGGCACCACCCTCTTGGTCAGGGCGAGTGGCCAGAAATGGAGGCCATTTTCCATGGGGAAAACGAAGTCATTGGCCCAGGCTCTGGGTGTCAGATGACTGGTGGCATCTGGGGCTGTAAGGACTTGCAGGGTCCTAGTTGCTGGCAGCTTTCGTTCTGGAAGGATCCAGCACAGTTTGTAGATTCCTGGCTTGGCACTGCCCTGCCTGCCAGGCAGAGTGGCCACAAATGAAGGCCATTTCCCATGGGAAAAACGAAGTCCTTTCCCAGGGTCTCAGGAATATGTTCAAGGTGGCGTTTGAGGCTCTAAGTACTTCCAGGGCCCTAGTTGCTGCCAGCTTTTCTTTTGGAAAAATCCAGCAACGATTGCATCATTCTAGCTAGGCTCCCACTTTCTGCCAGGGTGAGTGGCTGCCAAGGGAGGCCATTTGCCATGGAAAAAGAAGTCCTTTCCCCAGGGTCTGGGTGTCAGATGAAAGGTGGCCTTTGGGGTTCTGAGGACTTGTAGGGTAGTACTTACTGGCTAGAGTAGAGGAAATGGATTCTATTTGAATATCTGTCTAGAGGCTTTGCCCCACAGGTCCTGGTTGTCCTTGATGGGCTGCAGCTGTGAGCATTGAAGAGAACTGGGATAAAAGGGGGCGGCTTAGCCATTCAGGGAGAGCCTTGAAGGAGCCCTGAACTGGGAAAGAACAGCATGCAGAAGAAAGCGTCTGTGCTGTGAAGATCTGCAGCCATAAGAACACACCGAGGAGGTATGGACTTTAGCAATCTGAGAACAGCATGATGGGGACTCTAGAGAAATAGAACAACAACAAGTGGTAGCTTTAGATTTGGAGCAATCCAGCAAAGCTTGCAAATTTCTTGCTGGGCACCACCCTCTTGGTCAGGGCGAGTGGCCAGAAATGGAGGCCATTTTCCATGGGGAAAACGAAGTCATTGGCCCAGGCTCTGGGTGTCAGATGACTGGTGGCATCTGGGGCTGTAAGGACTTGCAGGGTCCTAGTTGCTGGCAGCTTTCGTTCTGGAAGGATCCAGCAGAGTTTGTAGATTCCTGGCTTGGCACTGCCCTGCCTGCCAGGCCAAGTGGCCACAAATGAAGGCCATTTCCATGGGAAAAACGAAGTCCTTTCCCCAGGGTCTCAGGAATATGTTCAAGGTGGCGTTTGAGGCTCTAAGTACTTCCAGGGCCCTAGTTGCTGCCAGCTTTTCTTTTGGAAAAATCCAGCAACGATTGCATCATTCTAGCTAGGCTCCCACTTTCTGCCAGGGTGAGTGGCTGCCAAGGGAGGCCATTTGCCATGGGAAAAAGAAGTCCTTTCCCCAGGGTCTGGGTGTCAGATGAAAGGTGGCCTTTGGGGTTCTGAGGACTTGTAGGGTACTACTTACTGGCTAGAGTAGAGGAAATGGATTCTATTTGAATATCTGCTTCCCACAGGTCCTGGTTGTCCTTGATGGGCTGCAGCTGTGAGCATTGAAGAGAACTGGGATAAAAGGGGGCGGCGTAGCCATTCAGGGAGAGCCTTGAAGGAGCCCTGAACTGGGAAAGAACAGCATGCAGAAGAAAGCGTCTGTGCTGTGAAGATCTGCAGCCATAAGAACACACCGAGGAGGTATGGACTTTAGCAATCTGAGAACAGCATGATGGGACTCTAGAGAAATAGAACAACAACAAGTGGTAGCTTTAGATTTGGAGCAATCCAGCAAAGCTTGCAAATTTCTTGCTGGGCACCACCCTCTTGGTCAGGGCGAGTGGCCAGAAATGGAGGCCATTTTCCATGGGGGAAAACGAAGTCATTGGCCCAGGCTCTGGGTGTCAGATGACTGGTGGCATCTGGGGCTGTAAGGACTTGCAGGGTCCTAGTTGCTGGCAGCTTTCGTTCTGGAAGGATCCAGCACAGTTTGTAGATTCCTGGCTTGGCACTGCCCTGCCTGCCAGGCAGAGTGGCCACAAATGAAGGCCATTTTCCATGGAAAAACGAAGTCCTTTCCCCAGGGTCTCAGGAATATGTTCAAGGTGGCGTTTGAGGCTCTAAGTACTTCCAGGGCCCTAGTTGCTGGCAGCTTTTCTTTTGGAAAAATCCAGCAACGATTGCATCATTCTAGCTAGGCTCCCACTTTCTGCCAGGGTGAGTGGCTGCCAAGGGAGGCCATTTGCCATGGGAAAAAGAAGTCCTTTCCCCAGGGTCTGGGTGTCAGATGAAAGGTGGCCTTTGGGGTTCTGAGGACTTGTAGGGTAGTACTTACTGGCTAGAGTAGAGGAAATGGATTCTATTTGAATATCTGTCTAGAGGCTTTGCCCCACAGGTCCTGGTTGTCCTTGATGGCTGCAGCTGTGAGCATTGAAGAGAACTGGGATAAAAGGGGGCGGCGTAGCCATTCAGGGAGAGCCTTGAAGGAGCCCTGAACTGGGAAAGAACAGCATGCAGAAGAAAGCGTCTGTGCTGTGAAGATCTGCAGCCATAAGAACACACCGAGGAGGTATGGACTTTAGCAATCTGAGAACAGCATGATGGGACTCTAGAGAAATAGAACAACAACAAGTGGCAGCTTTAGATTTGGAGCAATCCAGCAAAGCTTGCAAATTTCTTGCTGGGCACCACCCTCTTGGTCAGGGCGAGTGGCCAGAAATGGAGGCCATTTTCCATGGGGAAAACGAAGTCATTGGCCAGGCTCTGGGTGTCAGATGACTGGTGGCATCTGGGGCTCTAAGGACTTGCAGGTCCTAGTTGCTGGCAGCTTTCGTTCTGGAAGGATCCAGCACAGTTTGTAGATTCCTGGCTTGGCACTGCCCTGCCTGCCAGGCAGAGTGGCCACAAATGAAGGCCATTTTCCATGGGAAAAACGAAGTCCTTTCCCCAGGGTCTCAGGAATATGTTCAAGGTGGCGTTTGAGGCTCTAAGTACTTCCAGGGCCCTAGTTGCTGCCAGCTTTTCTTTTGGAAAAATCCAGCAACGATTGCATCATTCTAGCTAGGCTCCCACTTTCTGCCAGGGTGAGTGGCTGCCAAGGGAGGCCATTTGCCATGGGAAAAAGAAGTCCTTTCCCAGGGTCTGGGTGTCAGATGAAAGGTGGCCTTTGGGGTTCTGAGGACTTGTAGGGTAGTACTTACTGGCTAGAGTAGAGGAAATGGATTCTATTTGAATATCTGTCTAGAGGCTTTGCCCCACAGGTCCTGGTTGTCCTTGATGGGCTGCAGCTGTGAGCATTGAAGAGAACTGGGATAAAAGGGGGCGGCTTAGCCATTCAGGGAGAGCCTTGAAGGAGCCCTGAACTGGGAAAGAACAGCATGCAGAAGAAAGCGTCTGTGCTGTGAAGATCTGCAGCCATAAGAACACACCGAGGAGGTATGGACTTTAGCAATCTGAGAACAGCATGATGGGACTCTAGAGAAATAGAACAACAACAAGTGGTAGCTTTAGATTTGGAGCAATCCAGCAAAGCTTGCAAATTTCTTGCTGGGCACCACCCTCTTGGTCAGGGCGAGTGGCCAGAAATGGAGGCCATTTTCCATGGGGAAAACGAAGTCATTGCCCAGGCTCTGGGTGTCAGATGACTGGTGGCATCTGGGGCTCTAAGGACTTGCAGGGTCCTAGTTGCTGGCAGCTTTCGTTCTGGAAGGATCCAGCACAGTTTGTAGATTCCTGGCTTGGCACTGCCCTGCCTGCCAGGCAGAGTGGCCACAAATGAAGGCCATTTTCCATGGGAAAAACGAAGTCCTTTCCCCAGGGTCTCAGGAATATGTTCAAGGTGGCGTTTGAGGCTCTAAGTACTTCCAGGGCCCTAGTTGCTGGCAGCTTTTCTTTTGGAAAAATCCAGCAACGATTGCATCATTCTAGCTAGGCTCCA